>NC_054374.1:162327696-162627696 GCF_017654675.1 Xenopus laevis | reverse complement strand
TGCAGAAAGAATCAAAATTCGTTGATGATTCTCATTCTGTCATAGAAGTCTTTATAGAATATGAAGTGCTGAATTTGCTTCTGTGACTGCTTTCTGATTGATTTAATAGATTTCAGGCTAATGTTTAGATGCTTTCAATGTCCTCTAAGTTTAGCTTCCCAAAACCAGACTGAGCATGTGCGGTGACAATGATACTCAAAAGATGGTCATAGGAAGAAGGTCAGAAGATAAGGAGCTTCTGTGGACAGCTTTGAAGGCCTGGATCATTAATGTTATTGGGCTGATGAAACTCTAGGCTTGCACAGTAAGAGGGATACAGTATGTAAAATACAGTCCTTCTAGACAATTTTTTTTAGGTTTAGTTTTCTAATTCTTCACACATCAGAAACAGATTTAGCAGTCATTCGCTCAACAGTTTTTATAATCAATACTTACAAATGCTTAGGTAGAGTCTTGGCTCTCCTTGAAGTTTGCAAGGAGATTAACAACTATCATTATACTTAACACTTCTGTCTCTCTTTAGGGGATAATGAACAAGCTACTGACCACCACCAAAGCTAAAAGCTTTTTGTTTTACTAACTGTCTCTTACTTGGTCACCACAGAACCCCAGCTGTTTAACTACCCTGTTATAACCTTGCCCACATAGTCCCCTATTCATACTGGAACTTTTCCTTTGGACCTGCACCAAGTTAAACTTTGACTACACATCTACCTTCTGCCCTAAGTTCAAGGCAAAAGACTGAACTAAGACTGAACTTAGACTGGGATACCCTTGGCCCCCTGATACCTGACTCAAGAAACCACCACCCAACATGAAGAGCCCTCCACTGCTCCCTGCTGCATCCCGGCGAAAGATGATCCCACTTGCTCTCTGTCCATCTTTCTTAAAGATGTCCATGCTGTGGAACACAACTGAGAGCAGCTGGCTTGTTGACAGAGCCCAGCAAGATTTTTCCTGGTGTCCTGGTGGGCCAGTCCAATCCTGACTGAGCCACTGTCCTGTCAGGCATAATCTGATGAAAACACTTATAGCAACACTTCTTATCCATGCCTAGCGCCGGTGGTTGTTAGACTTCAGAACTTCAGGTCAGACCCCACTTTCAAGACCCAACCTTTGGTCAGGACATCCCTTTAGCTCATAACAGGGTTATAGATAAAGGAAAATCTTGGTTTATTAATCATTCAGCCACAGGTGCAATAATATTAAGGAGAGAAAATAAGCTTCCACCTCGAATATTAAATGACCATCAAGCTGGACTTTCAGGTGCATCTAACAGAGCAAATAGGCATTCACCCAAGACTTAGCCATAAGACTAAGACTGGTCAACCCCATCATTTGGAAATCACTGCTCTAGAGCCACTAGCAAAGACATCATGTCACCACATCCCTACATAAGCTATTTTCTAAAACATTTGAACATATAGTTCAGGACAAACTTGACTTTGGTATCAAGATGACATCTTTGGTGGTAGCCATTGTCTTATAAAGGTTCAGTGGAACTCACGTTTATATGGCAAAGGCACCGTGGGCATTACAGAGTTAAACAGCTTGTTTGGAAGCATTTTAGCTCAGGAACCCATTGTCGATCAGCATGAAACAATTTTTATGAGTTTGGGATTCATCATCATAAAAACAGCGCCTGGTTTGAAATGTGCATTCAATTCCTGACGTTGTTAGATTATTCTCTTTATTTTGGGAGAGTCTCTAATCAAATGTAACCGATTCTGCACAGTCATTTGTTACCATGGAACCAATTCTACAGTTTTATCTCTCAGACTTGTTTTATTTCCATTCACTGCCATTACATGGAGTCAAATGAGAAAGAAGCAGCCACGCTACGAAGACACATTACGAGAAACCGTTTCTTTTAGCATTTTTTATCTTTATAAAAACCATAATATATATTTTAAGGACACTTAAAAACAGGAATTTTGTTCTAGTCCTGAACATTGATTTATAAAATCTTTGAATGAATGCATCTAGACTAAAATCATTTGAATTATATACAATGGTTTGTTCAGTTAAAAGCAACAATAAGGATGATATTTTTCGTATTTACAGTTACTACTGTAGCTTTGCCTAAACCTTTTGTTTTGGTAGTTTTGGTAGAAACAGCTTAGACTTACACTTCCTATAGTTTTCAACTACATTTATTTCAACCCTGCCAATGGAATGGCCTAGAGGCAGCCCTCCCTGGGAAGAGCTGGTTGAGTTGGACAAAAATCACCAAAAAATATATACTTTTGGGTTGGCCACTGATGATCTGGTTTGAAGTCAGGAGTAGTGTTTTCCCTTCACAGGCAAATTGGAGAGGTTTCAGAGTTTTATTGCTTTCTTCTGGAGCATTTAAGATTCACTTGGTCAGGAAAATTCACTGTAAAAACAACTGTAGCAGCCACTCAGCCATTATTACCAGCAGGTGGCGCTGTATAGCATGGCCACTATTCACAAAAGTACTTGCCCCTATACATGCTCCTATCAGCCTGTGGTGGTCACCATTGTACATACTGAGCCTTCTCTGATGTCTTTTGCTTTGTAAATCTGGCAGTAATTCTAGGGTCAGGGGTGTAACTACATAGGAAGCAGACCCTGCAGCTGCAGGGGGTCCATGAGGTATAGGGGACCTTAATTAATAAGCTATTTCAATATATAGTGGAGAAAAAAGTGGGCCCTAAAATCAATTTGCTGTGGGTCCCAGTAACATCTAGTTACCTACTGCCTAGGGTTACCCCAGCAGGTTGTACCATTGGCCCAAACTGATTTTCACCACATTAATTGGATGCTATTCTGCGCTCTGCACCTTGTGTGCAATTTATTAACAGTTGGCACTAATTTACATGCATATTGGTGCACCGGGTGCTACCTTGATGGCACCTGCAAATAGACTGGAATTCTGAGAAAGCTCTCCATTGTGGGCACATAATCATTGCATCTCAGCAGCAACCAGGGGTTTTAGGTTAGGACCTTACGACGGGCCCCTGATAACTTTTACACTCATGTAATGCAGAGAGCACTTTTGCCCACTCCAAGTAGAGCTGCTACCGATTTTGAACAGTTCAGTTTTCTTTCTGTTTTCAACTGTCTGTTTGGGTTTCAGCACTGTGAAACCTGAAGAAGAATCTGGACCTTACTCACTTTTACATAGTTACATAGATACATAGTTACATAGTTACATAGTTAAATTGGGTTGAAAAAAGACAAAGTCCATCAAGTCCAACCCCTCCAAATGAAAACCCAGCCCCATACACACACCCCTCCCTACTGTCACATAAATTCTATATACCCATATCTATACTAACTATAGAGTTTAGTATCACAATAGCCTTTGTATTATGTCTGTCCAAAAAATCATCCAAGTCCCTCTTATAGTCATTAACTGAATCAGCATCACAACATCACCCGGCAGTGCATTCCACAACCTCACTGTCCTGACTGTGATGAACCCCCTACTCTGTTCCTTTAAATGAAACTTCTTTTCCTCTAGTCTGAAGGGGAGGCCTCTGGTACGTGATTCTCTTTATGGGTAAAAAGGTCTCCTGCTATTTGTCTATAATGTCCTCTAATGTACTTGTAAAGTCTAATCATGTCCCCTCGCCAGCGCCTTTTTTTCCAGAGAAAACAACCCCAACCTTGTCAGTCTCCCCTCATAATTTAACTCTTCCCTCCCTCTAACCAGTTTAGTTGCACTTAGTCTCTGCACTCTCTCCAGCTCATTTATATCCCTCTTAAGGACTGGAGTCCAAAACTGCCCCCATACTCCAGATGAGGCCTCACCAGGGACCTATAAAGAGGCAGAATTATGTTTATAATTATGCCTCTTTATACAGTAGGTCCCTGGTCAAAGCCCCGTCCCCCCCACATGTTTTGACTCCACCCCCGTAATGCGTGTCTCCATCCCCCATGTCATCTGTCTGCCCCCCCATGTCCAGTTTTTGCAAAGTCAAAGGTGTCAACCCTAACTCCAAATGCCACCGTGGAGGGAAAACATTGCTCCTGCCAGCAACACTGACCACTAACACTAATCCAAATCTTTTACCCCTGTGCTAATCACACAAGGAAAGAAAGAACCTAAGCAACTGTTTTCTACACTCCAGCTAATAAATCCCTAAACCTAAAAGATAATTGTGAATTCTCTGAATAAACAGATCTTTAAAGGAGAAGGAAAGGCTTGGTGCACTTGGGGGTGCACCACGGAGCGATCCTCTTCCGGTCTTTTTCTTGCTTCAAATTTCCCAGGTCAAACACATGTGCAGTTGAACGAAATAGCAACTTTTTAGTTAAAGTTCGGCTTTTCGTTCTAATGCGCATGTGCAGCCGCGCAAAGACAGTGGAAGACAATAGAGAATCGCTCCGTGATGCAGCTCACTGGTATAACCCCCGGGATGGTGCAGTTTTCTGCTGATAGGAGCACCGGCCCGGGGTTTCAAGTAAGTCAATACAATCACTTGGGGTGCCTAACATTTGGTACCCACAAGTGCACAAAACCTTTTCTTCTCCTTTAAGGGAAAAAAAGCCCCATTCAGCCTGTCAATATTCAATTGGCATATCTATGATAAAAAGGCAGTGGGTTACACAGATTGTTAATTGGTTAACATTAAGTAATAAAAAGATGGAAACATAATATGCAGTGGATGTTTTGTGTCACCTGGAACTCTTAATATACAGATTTTTTATATTTATACATTTATTGGAGGGTGAAAGGTGAGATTTAATGGCAGTCATTCTCTTGGGAATCAAGGGGTTAAACACACACACAGTGCTCTCTGGTATAGGGAGGATATAACATTGCAGAAATGTGGACATAGTTGCAGCTGCTGTGCTTTGCCGTGTGTATCAAGTGCAGTCTCTCTGCAGGGGGTGCTGATTAATAAAGAGGGGGGGACTGGGGTAGAATTCCCCCAGTTTATTGTATTGCAAATCTGACCCTGGCGGGAGCTGATGAATATTTCAGAGCTCCCCAAGAGAAGGAGGTGGTGTGTCTACTTAAGCTGGTTACTGCAGAGGGCTGACACACATGTAGCTGCTGTCGTGTTTGCCGAGGAACTGCAGCCCAGCACTTAGCAGACTGGATGTGAGTTGGATGCAAAAGACGCTTCATCTAACGGAGATCTCCTGCTGCCAATAAGTGAACATGTACTACCTGCAGCTTCACTGAGGCTCCTCTCACAGGCACATTCCCAGAGCCACCGCTTTACTCCTCTCCCTCCAGCCGCAGCTTTGAGACCCCCTCTATCTATTGTCACCCTCTTACCTGTCCCCCCGTCTGCTACCATGTTCGCCTCTATCTGGTACGCTAAGAAGCTGGGGCGCAGATTTGTCCTCAACACCAGAAAAGCCAAACTCCAAAAGGTAGGAAATTGCCTTTCTATCCAAAAAAAACCCCCAAAATCTAAAAAATACTCTGCATTTCTGTTTAGTTGTATCTCTCATTGTCTTCATGTATAAATATACACATTCTACCGTCCTCTATATTTTATATAGTAGAAAGAAACGTCTAAAAAATCTTGGGGGAAAAAGTACAAATTCAGTAAATATAATTTCCTTCTGTAACTAACCCCCTCGAGTGTTGCTAAGCTTCATTGTTATATTTTTAGCAATTTCCTGAAGATACAGACACATAAATTGTGTATCATTTGTTATTCATATGGGCAGCCGGATTAATTGTATAGGAGGCTTATAGAGACGAAACCTAGTTACCCTATCCCCAAAGTTACCCCCCTAAGGTAGGTGCCATTGTTCAGGAAGGTATAAATACTGCCACGATAACTTTAAAAAGTTACCATAAACTATATGGATTGGAAATGCAGGTTTTTTTGGTCATTTTTGTCATTAATCTTGATTATTTTTTAAAACTTTATCTTTAATATATTTAATTATTTAATTTTAAATAAATATTTAATTTTTTTATATTCAATACGGATAATTTTTTTAAATCTTTTCTTTAAAATGTTAATATTTCTCTTTTTTTATGAAGAATATTTTATTAATATTTGTAAATAAATATTTAATTTTTTTATGTTCAATACGGATTATTTTTTTTAAATCTTTTCTTTAAAATGTTAATATTTCTCTTTTTTTATGAAGAACATTTCATTAAGATTTTTTTTGTTTTAATATTTGCAATTTTTGCTGTTTATTTTTAGTCTTTTAGTTTTAATATATGTCATTTTTCAATGAATTCCAATTTTTAAAACCTGTTTCTTTAACGTTTTGTTATTTGTGATTATTCCTGATTATTTGTTAAAAGTTTTCTTTAAAATCTTATTCTTGTTATTAGTATTGATTATTTTAAAAAATATTTTCTTTAAAGTTGTAACATTTGTACTTTATGCACTTAAATCTGATGATTTTTCAAATGCTATTGTTTAAATATTTTTTTTTTCTGCAAAGATTGGATGTTTTTACCACTGTTTCCAATGATGTAATTAAGTCCAGTAATTCATTTTTATTTTTTTTGTATTTTATTTCTAATACATTAAATCTCAGATTTCCACCCCAGGCATTCCATGCATAATTCTTTATATTTTAGTAGAGATAAGCCCATCTATGCATTGAAGTATTTGACTTACTTTTTTATATTAATATTTTCATTGAAATAATTAGGAATGCCGGCAGTATTAGCGAGTCCTTTATTGATATGGAAGACATTGCACTGTGTATTCATTGTTATTTCTACATATAAAATAACCATCGGTTCTGCAGATCCTTGTGGGATTTAAAAACCTTGTAACAGCATCAAGCTGGCTTTATAAACATGTATTATTATTACTTCAGTTACTGTAGCTCTCTCCATACAAGATTTTCTGGCAAGAGATGCTGAAACCTTTCCCTGGTCTTTTAAAAGTGACCAACTGCTCAGAAGTATTTTAAGGAAAGTATAGCAAGAGGCTAGTTCTTATGCATTCAGTCAAGCTGTAACTTCAGTTATTGATTAAAGGGCTTAAAACACACAATATATTTTATAATTATAGAAAGGATGTATGTCATACAATTTATAGGAGTGGTGGAACTTCATGCCTTCACTGATTGGCTCATGAATATAAAATAACAAACAAGGAAGTTGTCTCTCTTAGGTTGAGTTCCAATCTTCGGAAAACCAAATCCCTTAAAACAGAGTGGATATGACTTTGGTGAATAGAAACAGATTCCAAAATGGTTTCAAGATGAACCAGAAGAACGCTTTAGCTAGATTTTAAGGTAACATAGGAAACATCAATTTCTATCAATTACTATCAACGTTATATGAAGGTATTATTGCTTGAGAAAAGCTGACGTATGCTTCATTCAATCATAGGTACGTAAAAGTTGAGTAAGACACAATTCTGGTGGAGGACACCTTTTATTGAGTTTGAGGATGAGGTTGCCTAGTTGGATCAATCATAGCTGCTTCCACTGTTGCTTCTGTTTGAATAAACCATGCCGATATGTTTAACTGGACAATTGTAGGAAAATAAAATACTGTAGATGCAAACAGTATACATCATGTCCCTGCCAGGTTCAAATTATCTCATGCGTTGTCATAGTGTGTTGACTTATGTTCGAAGCCTCAGATTGGACTCCAGGGTATAACTGGGCACATTTCTCCATAAACACAAGAAACAGATCAATGCAAAGACAAACGGCATCGTTTTTGTGAGATGACGGAAAACACAATAAATAAATATGACTCCCACAACCAGTAAGTCCAGGCTTAACCCTTGGTGATGGAGAAGAAAGGAGAGAAAGAGAAGCAATAAGGCTAATAGAAACCTGAGACATCAAATACAGAATTAACTGATACAGTATCTAATAGCCCTAACATCCACATCTCTTCCTTCCCTCAGAATGTTTGAAGGCAATGTCCATCATTACTGGTTTTAGAAACACAACCTTTGCCATCTTGAAAGTGTTTGCCAGCTGGACCTTGTAGTCTAGTCTTTTTGATAGCCCTAATGCATTATCTGAAACATTTCATTATAGGGTGAGAAGATTTTATGCTTTACAGAACAGAATAAATTTTCCCAGGTAAAACATAGGCATGTCACGTCTCAACATCCTCCAAATCTATACATGACCTTTATATGCAGACAGTCAGTCTTTACACAGGGACAAATTACTGTAAGTGACAAAACATCCTCTAAGGATCTAGCTACTCTCATCCCTGGTTCCTAAATTCTCCTTATGTTTAAGATGTAACCTGAGTTTCAGTGGAATTTCTATTCTTATGGAGCTCAAGAGGTCTTCTCCTATATACTAGAAATGTTCAAACATGGCATGATCATATGTCTTCAACTTTCCTTTAAATGTTGATCTGTACCACCTGATCTCCTTAGCCTTAAAACATGACCAATTAGAATTCAGCCTGTAGGACGAAGAAGGTTTTCTTATTGTTGGTGGAGAAGCTTTTGCTACTGCACCAATAATTATCTTAGTGATAGATAGTAGTCTGAACAACCGCCTCTGCAATATGGCATCACATACTGTATAACACATATGAAGGTTCAGTTGCCATCTTAATAGATTCTTATGCAAACACATACCTGTACATGGAAAAATCTAGGTTGCTTCCTTTCAAAAATACTGGGATACTGAATTCAATTTTGAGTAGGGCTCTACTGTATGTTAATGGTTAAGAAACTGTGGACCTCTAGATTTTGCTAGACTAAGGCTTATGTCACACACACACACACACACACACACATATAAACAGGGGATATTCAGATATTATTTATTCTCAAGTGTGTGTTGTCCATTGTTGGGACCTTACACTATAACCTCCACAGTGGCAGGGTTAAATGTGAATAATCAATATTCTCCATCTTCATTTCTATTTGGAAACAATAATCTTCATGATGCTCCTTTTAATGCCATACGTCAATTGAGTGTCAGCTTTTCAACTGTGCCCCACTTATGTTTCAGCTCTGCTGGGCCAGATATTTAAGTAAAGGTTGCAGGAACCATAGGGCGTGTTATCAATATGTGTTTTATCTGCTCTATATAAATATGTTGCATGCATTGATTCTTTATTCAGGCATTGGTAACTTCCAAAACACTTGGAGGATGGAGGATGTGGGTTTTCAAAGTTTTTTTTTATTTAAACAACCTTTGGGGTTCCAAGTTTTAGTTGGAACCTGCCTTAGCTCATAACAAGGATTCAGATATAGAAAATTGTGACAAAATTTGGAAAAGTTGTATGCCATAACTATTGCTCTAACTGGCTTTCAAGCTGGACCTTCATATGTATCTGAATCTTCACAAATCTTACCCCCAATGGACCTTGGGCTGAGCCCTCTCAACCTCTACAATCTCCCCAAACTGGAGTATAAGTTCTACACTTTGGGAACCACTGACATGGATTCTATGTGGTTTGCAAGGAAGTTACTCTTAATTTCTTCACTCAGAGCCCTTTATTAAAGCTCTGTTATATATGTGCCATAATGCACCCCCTAATATAATCAATGTTCCCCTGTGAGCACATTCCATATATACTGTGTGTGTGTATATATATATATATATATATATATATATATATATATATATATATATATATATATAGAGATCTGTGGAGGAGTCAGCACTCACGTAACTTGGTGCAAACGTGCCTGGGTGCAGTGTCCAAAATTTTTAGAATTTCTATCCAACAAAGAAGGTCCGCTCTCTCTGGTCTTAAATAAAAATCAAATATGGTTAATTGGCTGACATGTCGTCATCATCATCATCATCACTATGCATCAAGTAATTCCGTTTTTAAGTTTCACATATAAAACATATTTTGATAAAACGTTACAATTCGGAACACATTGGTATTAAAACCCCTATTTAACTAAATAAGGAAATAAAACCATATGGTGTAACAATATATTACTTATATATATACACATCCCATTGGCTGTTAAATGTGCAGAGGAGTCCATGGCAGAGCCTGTGGGGGTGTGTGTGACGAGGGAGACAGTGCCAGGAGTCTGATCTCTGTGGGTGTAATTGTGGGTGTAAATCTCTGGGCTGTTTGCTTTAGTACAATAAATGTATGCAGCAGAGAAGCAAAAAGGATGAGACTCATTTATTATTCATTACATATTCTTTATCTTTCACTAATAAAGCTGAAAAGTCTGGGCAGGCTCCAGGGTGGTGGTTGAATGGGAAGGGGTAGGATGGGAATTGGACATTTGAAGGCTAGTGACATATTGGGGGTGAAAGTGGTCCTTTCTGTCTTTCTTGGGTGTCCCTCAGTCTAGTATATGCCATTTTCAAAATATATTTAATTTTTAAAGATTTAGTTTATCCCTACACTGTCATGGGATACAAATTTGCACCCCTAAAGCCATTACACATAGAATGAGTCAGTTGGGAGGTGCAAATCACAGCCAGACACCCTTATTCTGGAGATTGTGCAAGGCCCATATATTGTTACTCATCTTTCAACTGAGTCTTGTATGACTATTTCTTTGCATATCTGCTAATTATGCCATGAAGCAAAATGGTGCTGCTGTGTTATGGCCAGACAGGAATTAGAGACAGTTACAGCAATGCCTGAAAGGTTAAACCTTAACTATGACATTTTCAAGGCAATTTTACAAATGATTTTGTGCTACAAATACATATCATATCATATCAGTGTGGGTTATTCAGCCAACTGCCAGCAGCAGCCCTTTATGTGTGAAGGATCATGGGTGAACTATTTTAAAGGAAAAGCATCAATTTTTAGATTACTATATCCTTTAGGGGATAGTTACCTTTTTATCTTCCGCCAGTAGAGGCTTAAAAAGCCCCAGTATTTGGCTGCTGCATGATGCACAAAAGGGCAGAGATTGTGCAGCATTTGCAGCGACAAAGGAAAATCACAGATATACTTCACTTGTCTGGTACACAGCCACAGCACTGGGATACAAAAGCCACTGTCAGAGCAGTAACAAGAGTGAAAACATTTATTTGAGTCTCTATCTAATTATAAACATTATAAAATAGGGCCATGTCACTTTTAGCCATATATGTTTTTCATTGATTGAATGTTTCATTGATTGGTAAGATGTAGATAGAGAGAGAATCATGACATTGAGGAATATACATCTTTAGGTGTGCTCACAGTCTACCTTAAAACTATGCCTACAGGGAATACGTACCAATTGTTATTCAGCAGGAACAGCCCTTTAAGTCTGCTCATAGTCTGTACAGAGCAGTGATCCCCAACCAGTAGCTCATGAGTAACATGTTGCACCCCAACGACTTGGATGTTGCTCCCAGTGGCCTCAAAGCAGGAGCTTATTTTTGAATTCCAGGCTTGGAGGCAAGTGTTGGTTGTTTAAAAATCAGGTGCACTGCCAAACAGAGCCTCAATGTAGGTTGACAATCCACATAGGGGCGACCAAATGGCCAATCACAGCACTTATTTGGCACTCCAAGAACATTTTTCATGCTTGTGTTGCTCCCCAACTCCCTTTACTTCTGAATGTTGCTCACAGGTTCAAAAGGTTGGGGATCCCTGGTACAGAGAGATACCATTAACTATGACAGCATAGGTATTCCTCTGTGCTAAGCACAATTCAGCAGGAACAGTCCCCTAAGTTTGCTCATAGTCTGTACAGAGAGATCCCATAAAACTATGGCAGCATAGGTATTCCTCTGTACTAAGCACAATTCAGCAGGAACAGACCCCTAAGTTTGCTCATAGTCTGTACAGAGAGATCCCATAAAACTATGGCAGCATAGGTATTCCCCTGTACTAAGCACAATTCAGCAGGAACAGTCCCCTAAGTTTGCTCATAGTCTGTACAGAGAGATCCCATAAAACTATAGCAGCATAGGTATTCCCTGTACTAAGCACAATTCAGCAGGAACAGTCCCTAAGTTTGCTCATAGTCTGTACAGAGAGATCCCATAAAACTATAGCAGCATAGGTATCCCCTGTACTAAGCACAATTCAGCAGGAACAGCCCCTAAATTTGCTCATAGTCTATACAGAGAGATCCCATAAAACTATAGCAGCATAGGTATTCCCTGTACTAAGCACAATTCAGCAGGAACAGTCCCCTAAATTTGCTCATAGTCTGTACAGAGAGATCCCATAAAACTATGGCAGCATAGGTTTTCCCCTGTACTAAGCACAATTCAGCAGGAACAGCCCCTAAATTTGCTCATAGTCTGTACAGAGAGATCCCATAAAACTATGGCAGCATAGGTTTTCCCCTGTACTAAGCACAATTCAGCAGGAACAGCCCCTAAATTTGCTCATAGTCTGTACAGAGAGATCCCATAAAATTATGGCAGCATAGGTATTCCCTGTACTAAGCACAATTCAGCAGGAACAGTCCCTTAAGTTTGCTCATAGTCTGTACAGAGAGATACCACCTTAATTTCTTTAAGTGCTCTGTTAGTGCATGTACCATACTTAATGAATTCTACAACAGTAGAGACAGCCAACTGATACATTATACTTTGCACCCAGTGCTTTGTGTATTCTAGGATAGGTGTGTCTTGGAACACTCAACATTATTAAAGGGATACTGTCATGGCAAAAAAAAATTTTTTCAACATGAATCAGTTAATGGTGCTGCTCCAGCAGAATTCTGCACTGAAATCTGTTTCTCAAAAGAGAAAACAGATTTTTTTATATTCAATTTTGAAATCTGACATGGGGCTAGACATTTTCTCAATTTCCCAGCTGCCCCAAGTCATGTGACTTGTGCTCTGATAAACTTCAATCACTCTTTACTGCTGTACTGCAAGTTGGAGTGATATCACCCCCTCCCTTTCCCCCCCAGCAGCCAAACAACAGAACAATGGGAAGGTAACCAGATAACAGCTCCCTAACACAAGATAACAGCTGCCTGGTAGATCTAAGAACAACACTCAATAGTAAAAACCCATGTCCCACTGAGACACATTCACTTACATTGAGAAGGAAAAACAGCAGCCTGCCAGAAAGCATTTCTCTCCTAAAGTGCAGGCACAAGTCACATGACTTGGGGCAGCTGGGAAATTGACAAAATGTCTAGCCCCATGTCAGATTTCAAAATTGAATATAAAAAAATCTGTTTGCTCTTTTGAGAAATGGATTTCAGTGCAGAATTCTGCTGGAGCAGCACCATTAACTGATTCATGTTTTGAAAAAAAAAAATGTTTCCCATGACAGTATCCCTTTAAGGGGTCTGTCATGGAACATCTTCTGTCTATGTATAGCAATAACCCATCCCAAAACACATATATCTGGTTGTACATGGCCTAAATTCTAACTATGTGCCATCTATGAGCCGACCAAAATAAGGTAGGGATAAGGCACCTTCACTGCCAATGCCGCAAGAGTAGGGTCTTTTCCAATAATAACAGACACTAGATATACTTAATTACAGCCGAAGTGTGTTTATCCCTCCGTAGTATAAACCAGCTTGTTGCTTGATTTACTTCTCTGTGGATTTGTCGCCAATGCTGGTTACTTGCCATAGTATAATAAATTGTAATCCTAATGGTTGTTTGCACAAGGCCAGTTTTAATAATGGCAGACAAATATTAAAGTCATACTAATAGTCACCTGGATGCCTTGTATTATCTGGATCAGCAAATAGTGTTGCAATAAGCAAATACCATTTTCCTCTCTTCCAACCCCCCTACTGTGCTGATCTTGGACCGGGCAGCCATGTAGGAAATGGGTTTCCTGGGTTGTGCCTTGAAAAAATTATTTAAACAATCACAGTTATCTCTGCCTTCCTAGAAATTACATATATTTATATTTTTAATACAATATATCAAAAAATAGCAATAATTTCCTTTCAGAGCAAATAGCATTGTGGTTCCTCACATTGGCCAGACCCTCTTGTTCAGCTCAAAAAGAGAAACAATAGATTTATTAAATGTTTTATACACTAAGTATTCGAGGTAATGCAATCATATCACACAGCAAGTATCCAATGGATATTACTCCTCCCAATGTATCAATCATCCTCCATAGTTTTACTTTACCTATTCAGTCCCTAAAACCTAGTGGCAGGGTCACCTGGAGATCTTCAATTTATTAAAGAGCTAATTTACATAGTAACATACATAGTAATATAGTAAGTTAGGTTAAAAAAAGACACACGTCCCTCAAGTTCAACCTTTTAGGTCTATATATATAACATGCCTAACTTCCAATTGATCCAGAGGAAGCCTCTCCAATTTTCCTCAGAGGGGGAAAAAATTCCTTCCTGACTCCAAAATGGCAATGGGACCAGTCCCTGGATCAACTTGTACTATGAGCTATCTCCCATATCCCTGTATTCCCTCACTTGCTAAACACCATCCAACCCCTTCTTATACCTATCTAATGTATCGGCCTGTACCACTGATTCACTTCCCAGCTCTCCCTGTAACACCCCTTTCCCTCCTCTAATCTCATTGGCTCCCTCCTGTCTGCTGGGAGGAGCTACTGGTGAATAAAGCATCCGACCCTTCTTATACCTATCTAATGTATCAGCCTGTACCACTGATTCACTTCCCAGCTCTCCCTGTAACACCCCTTTCCCTCCTCTAATCTCATTGGCTCCCTCCTGTCTGCTGGGAGGAGCTACTGGTGAATAAAGCATCCGACCCTTCCTTATACCTATCTAATGTATCAGCCTGTACCACTGATTCAGGGAGACAATTCCACATCTTCACAGCTCTCACTGTAACAAACCCCTTCCCAATATTTAGGCGGAACCTCTTTTCTTCTTATCGGAATGGGTGACCTTGTGTCAGCTGGAAGGACCTACTGGTAAATAAAACATTAGAGAGATTATTATATGATCCCCTTATATATTTATACATAGTTATCATATCACCCCTTAAGCACCTCTTCTCCAGAGTGAACATCCCCAATTTGGCCAGTCTTTCCTCGTAGCTAAGATTTTCCCTTTACCAGCTTAGTTGCCCTTCTCTGTACCCTCTCTAATACAATAATGTCCTGTTTGAGTGATGGAGACAAAACTGTAGGGCATATTCTAGATGGGGCCTTACCAGTGCTCTATACAGTGGGACCCCCTCCTCCCGTGACTCTCTGCCCCATTTAATACAACTCAAGACCTTATTTGCCCTTGATGCTGCTGACTGGCATTGCTTGCTACAGACAAGTTTATCATCTACAAGGACTCCAAGCTCCGTCTCCATAATGGATTTGCCTAGTGCAGTCCCATTAAGGGTATAAGTGGATATTGTTACATCCCAGGTGCAGGACTTTACATTTATCAACATTGAATCTCATTTGCCACTTAGCTGCCCAGATTGCCAGTTTATCAAGATCCTGTTGCAAGTGCCACATCCTGGATGGAATTAATTGGGCTGATAGTTTTGTGTCGTCTGCAAACACTGATACATTACTTACAATACCCTCCCCTAAGTCATTAATGAACAAGTTAAACAAGTGCAATTGCAGTGAAGCGCAATTTTGGTTGCAGGTCTCCATGTTTTTTTACCTAAAATAACTTTTTCTTAGAATTCCAGAGTAATGGTGGTGAGGTGCCTGGCAGTTGGAGCCAAAGTGTTAAAACACAATTGCACTGAGCATTTTCTGTTTGGATCTCATGTTTTCTGACTCTCAGCATGTGCCTGATTCTTTAGGCATCAGTTAATTAGGTGTATAGATACAAGCCACTGTGAGAATGCTGGATCTGCTGCCATCTGCGAGGGTGGCAGTAGTTCCAGGATTCCCCAGAATCAATAGATGCCATGAGGGTTATTAACAAGAGGAGGCAGGATGGAGGCAGTAGTGGCAAGTGCAACTATGTAGAAGTGCAAGGAGTGGCTTAAGATGAAAGTACCTTTAGTGAATGCCATTTTTGTGCAAGTGAGTGCAGCTAAATTTGGTTTAGGGTCAAGGTACACACTTGAGTCTCCTCGGTGGAGCACAGTTCTGCCTAACTAGCTAGCCTTGTCTGCTTACCATCCTAGAGTGTTTTGACACTATATCAGGGGCGTAACTACAGAGGAAGCAGACCCTGCGGGTGCAGGGGGCCCAGGAGGTATAGGGGCCCCATGAGGCCCTAATTCATAAACAATTTCAATAAATATTGGTAAAACTAGTCAACCTCTAGAAATTTTGGGGGCCTGAAATATTATTCGCTGTGGGGCCCAGTAATATCTAGTTATGCCACTGCACTATATTTACCTCATTCACTGTGTGTCTTAACCTTGGCTTCACTAAGGTTTTTTTTAGGGCTTTATATTCTCAATGTGGCCTTCTATCTGAGGCTCTCCAGAAGTATTCACTTCCTTTCTGGGGTGGAATCTAAGGAAACACACCCATGTGCTCCCTCTACAATCATTACCCTGGGCATAGGCTCACTCCTTCACAGTAGAGCTAGTTACCTCTTAAATCTCCTACAGACTTAAAAGCTTTTAGTTCCAAGGACCAGGCACAAGAGCAATGGTGCTAAAGACTGCAAAACTGTGACCTTAAAAATGTGGCACAAGTTTCAAAACCCTATTCTGTCAGGCACAAGAAAACTATTGGCAGACACTCAATACTGGACTCCTCAGTGCAAGCTTGACCAATCAGATATTAAAATGCACATTTGAGGCTAACTGCTCAGGTCAATCATCTCCATATTTATAAAATCACATTGTCTCCGTCACCCTCTTTCAGCATGTGGCATGAAAAAAACCCACAGAATCCAATCTCCAGGTTGGATGTACTGGTCTTCTGATGGAAAGACACCATCTAATTATTTGCTATGGCTTACTAGACCTGGAGGAAAGTTCTGGAGAACATTTGTTGCATGACTTAAAGGGTAATTTAATGAAAATTGCAAGAATTGCACCAAGCCTAGTAACCCAAGGCAACCAGATTTTACAGGTCAGCCGACTGGTTGTTTTGGGTCCCACACTTTTTAAACTGAGTTGAAAGAGGGAAACTCCACAGTTCTCAATGGGAGTTGGGCCTGGGTCTGTGAAGCCCATGAGTTTTTTCCCTGTGTCTAGTCAGACTACTCCGACCCTACCCATAATGTTATCTAAAGAGGACTGGATATAAATAGCGATGGGCGAATTTACAATGTAATTGTATAAGACCTATTAATTCAAGGCTTTATATATTTAAAAAGAACAGGCATGGGATCTGTTAATCTAGAACTAGAAAATCTAGAACATCATATAAATATTATACAAACCCAATAGGCTGGTTTTGCTTCCAATAAGGATTAATTATATCTTAGTTGGGATCAAGTACAAGCGACTGTTTTATTATTACAGAGAAAAGAGAAATCATTTGGAGTCTTTGGGGCAAATTCACTAAGAATCGAAGTTGCGCACAGGGGTAGCGAAAGGTTGTGGAGTTGCGCTAGCGTTGTTTCACTATATAAAGCGAAGTTGCGCTAGCGAAGGCTAATTTACATACGGCGCGAAATTCAAATTTCAATGGAGGAATACGTATCAGCACTACAAATGCCTAGAAAACCTTCAAATCTGCAAATAAAAATTCTTATTTTGCCCTACACATGTGCCCACTGTCTAGGTAAGTTGCCATGAGTCAGGAAAAGTAGGGGGGAGGAAGGGGAGCCCCAAAAATCTTTCGATCTTTTTCAGCCTATCAGCCATCATGTAGAAAACACGCCAGCGTTTTTTAGGACTTAGAAAAAATTTCGACTTTTTTTGAAACAATCCCTATCTACTCTATTGCGCTTCGCCAGGTCTGAGGTGGCGAAGGAAGTCTAGCGTAAAAGGTAGCGTTCAGTACACTGCGCAAGTTAGTGAATTCGCGTAGTTTCGTCGATAGCGAAGATTCGCCTGGCGTAAGGTTGCGAAGTAACACTAGCGAAACTACGCCAGCGTTCGTTAGTGAATTTGCGCAGTAGCGAAAATGCCAAACGCTAGCGAATTAACGCTAGCGTTCGGCGCTTCGCGCCTTAGTGAATTTGCCCCTTTGTGAGATGACCTTCCTGTTATTTGGAGCTTTCTGGATAATGGGTTTCTGGATAATGGATCCCATACCTGTATTTGTTTTTTTTTTTTGTTTGTACCCTACAAGCCAATAGAAATTGTGACTTACAGGATCTAACAATCTACCAAGGTGCTGTATAGTGTTTCTCTTGACATTTTCTTTAATTTTTGGGTCCTATAGTGCAATGGACTGACTCACGCTGCCATTACTCCTTCACAAACCAACTGACTCATAATGTCAGGGAACGAGCATGTGACTCATTCCTTCTGTGATAGAGAAGAGATCGTTATTCAACTGGTTGCACCAGGGATTGAAGACGGGACTGGGGTGCATTATAATAACACAATAAATGTCTAATAACTGTAATAACATAAAGATATTTGATATTCACTGCAATGATATGGTTTTTAGGTTCCTTGTTTGATTCCATCTTACTTTGTTAATGGCATGATCCTTTTATCTGGAAACTCTCTTGATGGACTTTTTTTTTTTTTACACAATTCTGGTCCACGTCATTCCTTTTGCCCTTGGCTCATGCAATAGATGAAACTTTATCTTGAATGGTTGCTATAATTTTCTTCTAAATTGATGCTTTGAAATGTTGGAGGAGAATGAACGTTATTCTGTAGATGGGGTTGGAGCTATAGGTTAATGGACGAGAGGGAATGTTCACTGGAGAAATGTGTCATTTTACCTTGGGGACAATTGTTATTCCATTTCTAAACATAAATTGTTAATGTTTCTCCAACAATGGAGGTAAAAAAAATTCATCAGAACAGGTGAAACTTAAAGCATTATTTAAAAGAAACAACAAGTACCCGATCAACATTTTCTATAAAGACACACACACCTGATACTGGATATAAGGATTTTTGTTTTGCTTCAAGCCCCCCTTGAAGATCCAACCTTTGGTCAGAGACAACCTTTGTTCATAACATGGCTAAAGATATAGAGAAATATTGGAGTATCAGCCTTTCAACCATGTTTCTAAAAATATCTAGGACAGTAAATAAGTGGCCAGCACAGATCTCACGATAATTGGCCTTCTCGCTGGGCTAGAACATTTTATTAGCAGGTTCTTGCAGGGAGGGAGGCAGGTTCTAAACCAGGGCACTGATTGGGTGGCTCAAGGATGATAGTTACACAGTTAATGCTTCTCCAAAGGTTCTCTACCCTTGTCATGTGGAAATGCACTGGCAGAGTGTTCTTAGCTGTTCATGGGACCATCTCTCCTAATTAACCCTTTCCCTCTGTTTCTCTGTCCAACATACAGTGCCCAAGTTTTACCGGCTGTCTCATTACAGCACCATAGATTTAATCTAAATGCCGCACACTCGCCCAGGGCTCTGTCCCAAAGTCTCACCCCTTGTTGGAACAACATGCTCTCCTTGCTAACTAGCTTCTGTATCTCTCACTCCTACAGTGAGTTCATACCCCATTACTAGCCACTTACTAGTCTTTAAGGAAACGGCCAGTGCACATGCACAGTGGAGTGAAAAACCAAACTTTTTACACTCTATTAAGCATGTGCCATCATGGGGTCCTTCAAATGATGTAAGAGTATTGCTCCTTGGAGCTCACAACTAACATTTGCCACCCCCAATGATTCGGTTCTTCACTGAGGGGTTCTGTGACCATATAAAGGCACAAGGCTGCAGGCTGAGTTATACAGGGAACTCTAAGTATCACTCATTTATTATAAGGGATAATGTACCCCCTACTGTAAATGATAAGGATATTAGAAGTCACTGAGGGGTTGTTCTGTGACCATATAAAGGCACAAGGCTGCAGGCTGAGTTATACAGGGAACTCTGAGTATCACTCATGTATTATAAGGGATAATGTACCCCCTACTGTAAATGATAAGGATATTAGAAATCACTGAGGGGTTGTTCTGTGACCATATAAAGGCACAAGGCTGCAGGCTGAGTTATACAGGGAACTCTGGGTATCACTCATGTATTATAAGGGATAATGTACCCCCTACTGTAAATGATAAGGATATTAGAAGTCACTGAGGGGTTGTTCTGTGACCATATAAAGGCACAAGGCTGCAGGCTGAGTTATACAGGGAACTCTGAGTATCACTCATGTATTATAAGGGATAATGTACCCCCTACTGTAAATGATAAGGATATTAGAAATCACTGAGGGGTTGTTCTGTGACCATATAAAGGCACAAGGCTGCAGGCTGAGTTATACAGGGAACTCTGGGTATCACTCATGTATTATAAGGGATAATGTACCCCCTACTGTAAATGATAAGGATATTAGAAGTCACTGAGGGGTTCTGTGACCATATAAAGGCACAAGGCTGCAGGTAGAGCAGGATGAGAAATACTCGGATCGGCATTTGTGCCATAGAGTAGGGGCATATTCTGGATATTTCTGTGTTTTTGTTGATATTCTGTTCTCTCTCTATCTCCGGCTGTAGAGTGCAGAAGAATTTTGTTATTCTCTCCAGACTAATTATGGCTCAGCAAACATCTTTCCCTTCCTTCAAAATCATTTCTAATGGGAAGTCATATTTCAACTGTGCTGATTCACAAAACAGACAATTTTTTATCATTTTGTTTCCATTTTATCCCCCTCTGTATGATGATGTACAATGATGGAGCCTTATTGCATATTATTATTATTATTATTAATATTACATTCCACAATTCAAAAGAGCGAGCGTCATATCCACTGTCCGTCTGTAGAGTGAATCATTTATTTTTCATGTTTCCATTTGTTATTGTTTGTTACTTTAGCTGAAGAGTCAAACACAGGAGCGCTCATTTGTCCCCAGCCTTAGTGGCATAAAAATACTCTGTACCTGGTGGATGACTGGAAATTGGTCTCGTCATGTAGAGTGCAACACCTGTGGCCAAAAGGCAGCCCGTGGCTTTTCTTCCAAGTACAGGGCAGAAAGCACAAAAACAATGGAAAACTGCGCTTGTTGTTTGCACTTTGCACCATGATCTGCACCTGGTAAATGACTCCCATTGTGACTAATTGATCGCTACGGATGAGATTAGTTAGGCAGAGGCGTTTAAACATTTCATAGGTCAAGTCAACTTTGCCCAATAGTGGGGCAAATTCACTAACCTGCAGAAATTCGCCATCGATGGCTTCGCTCACATCGCCACACTTCGCCAGGCGAAAAGTCGCCAGAGCAACGCTAATTCACTAAAATGTGAAGTTGCGTCCAGGGCACGGAACGATGGCGAAGTTTTGCTGGAGTTGATTCAGCAAGCGAAGCAAAGTTGCGCTAGCGTTGGCTAATTTACATACGGCGGAAGTTAAAGCACAAAGGACGTATATGTTGCAGCAAATACATTACACTACACAAGCCTGGGAAACATTAATAAAAGAAAATAGAGTTGTTATATTGCCCTACACATGAGCACACTGTATAGTTTATGTGCCATATGTTAGGAAATGTAGGGGGGAAGCCGGGTACCCCAGAAAAAAATTACGATCTTTTGAAACCTATCTCCTTCGCTAGCGAATTTTGCCAGCGCTCGTTTGTAAATCGGCGAAGTCCCAGAATGGTGAATTTTCGCTAACGTTAGTCACTTTGCCCTTTAGTGAATTTCCCCCTTAGAGTGTGTGGGGTAATCTTATTTGTCCCCCACCCCGCGGCACGAGAGTCTATGTGCTCTATTATGGAATGTGCAGGGCAGGGGGGATTGTGCCCTTTAAACCCTGCCAGACACAGGGAGGCCCATTTATTAAAGGACAAGTTTTAGTTGCTTTTTTTAAACCTAAATTAAACAAATTTTCTCTAAAATCACAAATGCCATGACAATTATGAAGAAACAGGAAAAAAACGCTGAACAATGCGTTAAAAAGTAAAACTTTAAAACCTCGAAAAATGTGCATTTTTAAGACTACTAGCGTAAAAAAATCCAAAAACCTCTAAATGGCTAAAAAAAAGAAATACATTTAAAAAAAGGTCTTATAGGATCAACGCAGCTCCCACTGACTTTCACATTGGCTTTTTCTTGGCAAAGTTTTGTATTTGAGTTTTGCACTTTTGTGTTTTTTACACTTTTGTGTTTTTTACACTTTTTTAGACTTTTGGAGAGATTGAAAAAAAAAAACCCCACACATTTTTAGAGAAAAAAATACCATTTGTGAAAAAATATATAAAACCAAATGTTCAGGCTCTTTGTAAATGACCCACAGTGTGTAAATAGTGTTTTTTTATCTACTTGCTGTTTTTTTTTTTTTTTTTGAGGATCAGGTCTCCTGTGTGTAGATGTTAGTAAGGAACTAAAGGCTTTAGAGGACAATAACATGCGCGAGTGCAGTGGGCAAAGCTCATATTGAAGTGCAGGGGCTCTGCGCCAAAGAGATGGCAAAAATGCCGCTCCTGATAACTTTAAGAGACAAATTTCTGTTTTTCAAACCGGAAATACGGGCTCTTTTAGTGCAGAGAGCGCCATAATGGTCTCTGCACTAGTTTTCTGGCCCCCAGGACCCCTTCAAATTCTTCATGGACCCCCCTTCGACCCCCTCCGGTGAAAAAAGGTAAGCGCATGGGGAGGGGGGACGGCAGCAACAACAATCTGCCTCAGGCGGTGGAGGGGCGGGGTCGGTGATGTCCCCTGTTGGAGTGCAGTCGCTATGTTTTTTTCCCACAATGCAACATTTCCCCCCCAAAGTTTTGGTTGCAAGGGAGCATTGGGTCTGATGCATTTGCACTGTGCCTGGTGCAACTGATTCTGATTTACTAAAATTAAAGTAACTCTGTTGCACATTTTGTTGCGGAGCTTTCACAGTTGCCTATTTGGCATTATTTCTGGTGCCTGTGATGTCTGCACTAAGTTCTTTCCCACTGGATAAGAAGGGAACTTTTTAAGCACTGCCTGGTCAGGAGGTGACGGCTCCAGGGTTGCCCTGTGTCAATAGGCACAGCTAAGGTTGCTATCTGTTCCGTGTTGACCCAGTTATCCTGGTTTTCGGGAGAAAAAACAGAAAAACAGGCAGGATTCCCTAAGATTGATGCATCCAGGCCCAGATTTGTGGAAAAGCCACAATGGCCCAGGCCTAGGGCAGCAGAATTTTATAATAGGGTTGCCACCTTTTCCCCCAGTGGAGACCAGGCAGGGGGCAGGGCCATGATGTCGAGGGGGCAGGGCTGTGACATCGAGGAGCGGTGTCGTAGAGGGGCGTGGCCATGCCATTGAGGGGCGATTGGTAGATCAACGTGTCATTCATGAGGAATTCTGCCCGGTTTTCCTTATTTTGACCCGGGCAGCCCTTCAAAATACCGGGCTATCCGCGTCAAAACCAGACAGATGGCAACCCTAGTTCAGAAGCATTGGGGATTCACTGGAGATACAATAGTTTTTAAAATTTCCTGTGCACCAATCCAGCACTCCAGGCCTGATGCTGAAAAGGAAGGGGAGGGGACGGGGCACCTGCTATATAAATCCGGCCCTGGATGTATCATAAGTCTGCCCACCAACCCGCCCCACAAAATCACTACCCCACCCCCAACGTCACTACCCCGCCACTATGACATCATAGCCCCACCCAAATAATGGCAGGGAAATGTGGCAACCCCCAGGCGCAGCAGTGCTCAGTTCAGAACAGGAGGCAGAAAGGAATGAATCGCTCTGGGCACAACTATACGGAAGTGCAAAGAAAACATCTTGCCACAAGTACCTATAGAATACCTCCAACATATTGAAAATAGAAAGAGGGACAACTTTTTTTTTCACCACGCCCATTTTATGGCCACACTAATTAGCTTGTCCATTTTACACAATTTGGCAGTTTATGGGAAGTTTAGAAACACATTTCTGGGGGTTTTAGGGTCCGGAGTTTTTCTAATGAAGGTGAATTGCCCTTTAATCTGCAAGTCGCGGTTTCCCCAAGAGACATGCTTATCTTAAATTGTCACAATTGTTTCTTTGCTTATTTTAAATGGTTCCAATAATTTCATTGCTTATTTTAAATTGTTACAAATGTATCTAAGCGCACCTGCCACATATTCTGGGCTCTCTGCCGAAAGCCAATTAAGTTTTGGAAACGTAACTTTTTCTGGCTGTTCAGTGCAGGAGATCAAAGAGAAAGGGGCAGATTTAGTCGAGGGTGAAGTGGCTAACGCTAGAGTCAATTTGCTAGCGTTACCGCCTGCAGGGACATCGCCAATTTACTAATGCGCTCAGGAGTCACTTCGCTAGCGAAAGAGAGAGACTATAGTAGTCATTCGTACTCTATCGGCAGGCGACAATTTGCTCTGGCGAATGGGCGTTATGCCGGCAAATTCAATGAAATGCGGACTTTACTGACCGTTACCTCTTTCGCCAGACTTGCCTTCGCCAGCTCAGACCAGGGGAAGTGCACTGGAGTGAGTAGATCTTACTCAATCTTCTGTTACTTACATCATATTTTTTAGTGGAAAAAGTTCCAAAAAACGCTGGCATCTTTTCCTTTTTTCAGAGTGATAGCCTGCAAAAGTCTATAAATTTTTTTTGGGGTAACCGTGTCCCCCCCATACATTTTCTATAACATAAACTATACAGTGGGCTCATGTGTAGGGCATTATAACAACTATATTTTCTTTATTAAGGTTCCCTGGACTTGTTTAATGTAATGTATTTGCTGCAACATATTCGTCCCACCGTATGCAAATTAACCTGAGCCCAAGACCTTGCACTAGGCAGAAATGAACGCTAGCGCATCTTCGCTTTCAATTGCTCACATTGCCCAAGTAACGCTAGTGAAACATCGCCCACGACGAAACTCCGCATTCCAGTGAATTAGCTTTGTCTGAGCGAATTTTCGTCTGGCGAAGTGTAGAGATGGCTGCGAATCGGTTGCTGGCGAATTTTCACCTTCTAGTAAATCTGCCCCCTAGTCGGGACATTTCAGTAACAATCCGGGACTGCGGGTTGAGCTGTCAAAATCAGGACTGTTCCTCAAAAACGGGACAGTTGGGAGTTATGCCTATAGGGGAATGGGGTTAAATGCATAAATCCCTATGGAAATGGTTACGGGATGGGCAAATTCTTTCGCCTTGTTTCGCTGAAAAAATGAGGCCCATAGACGAAAATCTATGAAAAAAAAATCTGACGAAACGGGACAAATTCGCCCATCCCTAAAATGGTACAGAAGTTCAACTGTGCTTGTGGGTGTAAAGGAAACATTGTACCGACATGCAGATGTTGTTCTTCTACCTGATCCATGAAGACGTTTCTTGTGGGCAGCACTAAATACATCCGGTCATTCGGCCCAGTTTTATTAGATCTACAGATTCTGAATTGTACAAACTGATTGGGTTGGGGCCACAAACAGTCCAACTCAAAGCTGATGAAGGAACGTTTCTGGCCTCAGGAGAGAAGACTACAGGAGAGAGGACATGAAAGTAAATTGTTATTTATTCTTCTCTTCCAAAAACCTTTGTGGAGCATTTTGTAATCAAGACGCAGAGCAGAGATGTAACTCATTAGAATTCCGCTTTGGGGAAATGTCGGGATTCTGAGAGATGTATGTAAAACACCTGAGTGCATCAATATCTCTCCATTCATCAAATCGGGAATTAACATACGTTACTGATGCCTCAGTCGTCAGTTACTGAAGAACCATCAAGAATTAGATCACAGGTGGAAGTTTGCCTTTAACAGTGATCAGCTTTTTCCTGTCCTTTTATAATACTGTATATCTTAGACTTGTAAAGGTGCAAAGTGCACTTAGGGGGTTATGTATGAAAAGTTGCTTCAAACAGGAGGTCATTAAATAATAGTTGCTGATTGGTTTCCATAAATCACTAGATGTATTAATAGATTATTCACATGGAATGCATTAACAAAGTCACATGGAACTGGACAATCCCAGTGTAGCAGATGCAACCCCTCAGTGAAGTCTAATATCCTTATCATTTACAGTAGGGGGTATATCATCCCTTATAATACATGAGTGATACTCAGAGTTCCCTGTATAACTCAGCCTGCAGCCTTGTGTCTTTATATGGTCACAGAACAACCCCTCAGTGACTTCTAATATCCTTATCATTTACAGTAGGGGGTACATTATCCCTTATAATACATGAGTGATACTCAGAGTTCCCTGTATAACTCAGCCTGCAGCCTTGTGCCTTTATATGGTCACAGAACAACCCCTCAGTGACTTCTAATATCCTTATCATTTACAGTAGGGGGTACATTATCCCTTATAATACATGAGTGATACTCAGAGTTCCCTGTATAACTCACCCTGCAGCCTTGTGTCTTTATATGGTCACAGAACAACCCCTCAGTGACTTCTAATATCCTTATCATTTACAGTAGGGGGTACATTATCCCTTATAATACATGAGTGATACTCAGAGTTCCCTGTATAACTCAGCCTGCAGCCTTGTGTCTTTATATGGTCACAGAACAACCCCTCAGTGACTTCTAATATCCTTATCATTTACAGTAGGGGGTACATTATCCCTTATAATACATCAGTGATACTCAGAGTTCCCTGTATAACTCAGCCTGCAGCCTTGCTTTGTTTATTTAGAGTGGATTTCTAGAATTCTAGTGGTTTTCTCATTGGAAGTTGCCGTTTGAAATATCAAACTGTACATAAAGCTCTTTGTCCAGGTCAGAGGAAAGGAGTCGTCATCAAGATAAGAAAATCTTTAAAGCACCAATCTCACTTACTTTATATTTCCAATTACTTTTTTCCCCTGATGTTCGGGTTCTCATTGTAGAAATAACATCAGTCTCTTTCCTGTTCCTGGTGATATTTATCTCTGCCTGAGCTGTGTGTTACTGTGAGTAGATTAATGGTGCTGTGGATTTCAGTAGAGCTTGTGTATATAGTATTATGTGTTATTATGCCACATTTATATACTTCAATCAAATTCATAATGGGGAACCTGTGGTTCTCTGTTTTATATACAAATCTTAATTTACTAGCCATAGGAGGTCATTTAGAAGCACAAGTGCAGTGTGTAAAGTGCAAATGCAGATGAAACAATCCACAATTTTGCCACAAATGCACCTGATGTGTCATAATGGACAAATTGTACTTGTGGTTGGACACAAATCGGGTGCACGTTGCAGTGGCCATTGTGTCACTTCCAGAGAGGGTTGCCACCTTTTCTGGAAAAAAATAACCGGCTTTCCTATATATTTATCATTTTCCCTATTATCATCATTTTTACCAGCCGGGCCAGTAAATTACCGGCCAGGTGACAACCCTAACTCCAGAGTGTTAAAAAAAAGTGTTGGGTCCAATTCACTGGGCACAAGTACAGTGTCTATTGTTGCAACTGACCGTGGGCCATGGAACTTCTTCCATATCAGTTACTAGTGCTGCTCCAGTAGAATTCTGCTCTGAAATCTCTTTTTTCAAAAGAGCAAACAAATTTTTTTACATTTAATTTTGAAATCTGACATGGGGCTAGACATATTGTCAGTTTCCCAGCTGCCACCAGTCATATGACTTGTGCTCTGATAAACTTCAATCACTCTTTACTGCTGTACTGCAAGTTGGAGTGATATCATGACCCTCCCCCTTCCCCCCAGCAGCCCATCAGCAGAACAATGGGAAGGTAACCAGACAGCAGCTCCCTGGTGGATCGATGAACACTCAATAGTAAAATCCAGGTCCCACTGCGACACATTTAGTTACATTGAGTAGGAGAAACAACAGCCTGCCAGAAAGCAGTTCCATCCTAAAGTGCTGGCTCTTTCTGAAAGCACATGACCAGACAAAATGACCTGAGATGCACCTACACACCAATATTACAACTAAATACACTTGTTGAGTTAGGAATTAATTTTTATATTGTAGAGTGAATTATTTGCAGTGTAAACAGGGTCATTTAGAAATAAAAACTAAACCATAAAAATAATGACAGAATCCCTTTAATATGGGAATTAATTGCAAAATTAACAATATTTGATGAACTTGAAAATGCAATCTCTTTATCAAAGTGCATTTGAATTTGTATTTAAAACCAGTATTTATAACCAGTATATTTATTTCAGAAAAAAATGGAAAGAAATTTAGCATTTTTTCTTTAGAGCAATAACATGTTTATTTTTGTGGGTGAATTCTTGAAATATGTTGAAGCCACTTTTTGAACTTCTCCTTTGACAACCCCCACCCAACCCCTTTGAGAGCAGGTATGTTGTCGAACTTGTTTTTCTGCCAGTTTTTGGAACGGCTCCATGCTATCTTTAGAACCCTTTGAGTGTAGTCATCGTGTAGTCATATAGATGCTGGAGATGTTGGAAAATGTCCATTCTCGTTTTATCTCTCTACGCCGTACGAGGCTTGTGAGTGTTTGTGAAGATTATGTAAGGAGAAAAAAAAAACAAATGTGTGGGAGTAAGTGACTAATATATCTCAGCGGTTCCTGACAGTCCTTCATTAGGGGAGTTGAGAAGATCAAATTCTAAATATGTATTTCACCCATTGGGACAAAGTTCCTGCCTGGTTTATTGAACATCTGGTGGATTGTAGGGAAATTGTCCATAAACGCTGATGCCCTGAATCGACTGCCATGGCAACTGAATGATAATAACTAGAGTTATAATAACTAGAATTCTGAGTATAGAAGTAACTGTGGATGTGTAGGACATTAAAGATCTTCAGGTGAGAATTCGCTTGGAAACTGGCATTCATAGTATTTAGGTAATTAGAGTGAAGAAAAGAAATCTGCTTGGGCACCTTGTGAAATGTAGTTTGCTCGTGTGTCATTTTAAATATTTCTTGTCAAAACCAATGAAAACATTAGATAGGCAGCTGTATTAGATGTTGTCCCTCGTATGCTCAGTCCATTTTGAATGTGGGTCAATGGGTTGCCCAGATATGTAGATCTTTACACTGCCAATGTCATGAATTTTCACCAGGAGCTCCCTTAGGGGCCGATTCACTAAATTCGAGTGAAGGATTCAAAGTAAAAAAACTTTGAATTTCGAAGTATTTTTTGGGCTACTTCGACCTTCGACTACGACTAGGGCTTCGAATCGAAGGATTCGAACTAAAAATCGTTCGACTATTTGACCATTCGATAGTCGAAGTACTGTCTCTTTAAAAAAAACTTCGACCCCCTACTTCGGCAGCTAAAAGCTACCGAAGTCAATGTTAGCCTATGGGGAAGGTCCCCATAGGCTTGCCTAACTTTTTTTGATCGAAGGATATTCCTTTGATCGTTGGATTTAAATCCTTCGAATCGTACGATTCTAAGGATTTAATCGTTCGATCGAAGGAATAATCTTACTCTTACCCTGGGTGAACGAGCGGGAAATAGATTCTATTTTATGGTCTTACCCAGCTGTACAAGCCAAAAAAGTCAGCCAGGGGACCAATGACTCTACTTTATTGGAGTTTAATCCTATAGAATGAAGCAAGTCTTAAGGTGTTGTACTTAATTAGTGCAGATATAATTAACAAAGCGGCAGTTCCATCTTTAGTTATTCCAGTTTGTTAAAGGAGAACAAAATCCAAATCTAATAATCCATTCAGTATATGGAGCACCTCGGAATTCACATTATTCTCAACCTTCATAATGCCATGTCGCCATCCGGATGCATTTTTAAACCCGGATAAATATTGCACATGGCATATGATGTCATAGCCCCATCCACAACATCAACAGCCCATCCTCTTTAATTTTACTGCCCCTCCTCATGACATCATGATCCTGCCCTCTAACATCACTAGCCCGCCCCCATGATGTCATTGCCTCACCCCTTTGTCTGATTTTGTTCTGGCAAAGGTGCACTGTAAAAAAACAAGTTAATCCTTTTGAAAAATGTATTTTTCATGGATTGAATAGACGCAATGGAGAGTTCATTAAGGTACTTGCATACAAACTTGTTACTTCACTTCCACATGGCTGCACAGATATATTTGTACTGATAAATGGTGTGCACCTGTCTCTAGTCATGATGGAGAACCCTGGAGCTGCCACCAATCTGACCTGGCAGATGGAGCGAGAAGGGAAATGGGTCAGATTCACCCATCACTAATATCAGTAGCTCTAAGTTTTCCACAGTGGGTTGTATTAATAGGCATACCAGAGTTGTGCCCAGTGAATTGGATGCAAGCTACAATCTGAATGTAGACTCCTGAAACGACACCACCCCTTCTGAAAATGCTAGAATGCTGTCCTTGTGTTCATTTGATTGTGTCCATGAGGAAGTAAGTCATATTGTGCTTAAAATTAGACTGGAATTGTGGTAAAAGAAACCTCACTGTATTATGGGTACAAAGCTTGGCAATTTGCATCCAAAATGGCACTTTGCTCACTACTTGCCCCTAAAGGAGTTCTATTAATGGTATTCTAAGCAGTTTGTTGTAACATTGTAACATAGTAAGTAAGATGTGTAAGATGCACGTACATCATGTTCGACCTTTTATCTCTACAGTATATACAGTATAACCCACCTAACTGCCAGTTGATCCAGAGGAAGGCAAAAAATATCATTTGAAGCCTCTCCAATTTGCCTCAGAAGGGAAAAATTTCTTCCTGACTCCAAAATGGCAATTGGACCAATCAACTTGTACTATGAGCTATCTCCCATATCCCTGTATTCCCTCACTTGCTAAACACCATCCAACCCCTTCTTATACCTATCTAATGTATCAGCCTGTACCACTGATTCACTTCCCAGCTCTCCCTGTAACACCCATTTCCCTCCTCTAATCTCATTGGCTCCCTCCTGTCTGCTGGGAGGAGCTACTGGTGAATAAAGCATCCGACCCTTCCTTGTCCCTATCTAATGTATCAGCCTGTACCACTGATTCAGGGAGACAATTCCACATCTTCACAGCTCTCACTGTAACAAACCCCTTCCCAATATTTAGCCGGAACCTCTTTTCTTCTAATCGGAATGGGTGACCTCGTGTCAGCTGGAAAGACCTACTGGTAAATAAAGTATTAGAGAGATTATTATATGATCCCCTCACGGGCGTCAAAATTGTCACAGGCCTCAAAATTTACGTGGGCGTCAAAATTTGGGGAGAATTCGCTAATTTTCTTGTCGAAACGAAACGGGACTAATTCGCCCATCACTAAGTAAGACCTGTCTCTCACTCTTTCTAGCCCTGGCCTTAGCTCTTTTAATGCTGGTATTGCTGTAACCCCTATCCCGGAATCTCTGTGCCAGTTCCTTGGACCTGTTTTCAAAAGTCTGACTATTGCTGCAGTTACATTTAATCCTCAGGAGCTACACTTGTGTATCACTTTAATGTCTACACCTATTTATAAATTTACCTATAGATGTGTACTTAGAGGGGTGTACCAAAATGGCCTCCTAAATACTTACTCCTGTTTACAAATTTACCTACAGAGGTGTACCAAAATGGCCTCTGTCTGAAAGAGGCTTGGCTCAAAATACTCTCCCTAAAGAGATGCGCCTGAGATAATGGAACATAAGGGTTGGCTTGATGTGCGATATTCAGGGATTGGTTAATGCTTTTATTGTTGCAGTGTTGTGATTGGTGCACTTTTGTTTAAATATTTGTTTAAACATTTTGTTCAAATAAAAAAATGAAAACGTTGGAAATATAATAACGAGTTGGTGGCAGTCTCTTTACAATATAAATCAGTCTCAAGGGTCCCTTGATTACTATTTTCAGAACTAAAATATCCAAGACTTTTTAAGTATAAAAACCCCTCAAATTAAAAAAAAACAGCTAAACGACAAACTGGAGAGCTGCTGAATAAAAAGCTAAATAATTCAAAAACCACAAATACTAAGAAATTGCAATTATTATTATAAATAATAACAACATTTGCAAATTGTCTCAGAATATCAGTCTCTACTTCATTCTATAAATTAACTCAAAGGCTTACTAAACCCGTGTCAAAGTATTTGCCTCTAGCGGGCAATATGGCAGAGCACTGTACCCAGGACCGCCATTAGGGATGTAGCGAACTGCCGATTTGGTGTTCGCGAACGCCGTTCGCGAACACCGGCAAAAAATGCGAACATTCGCGAACAGTTCGCGAACTTCGAACACCCGCTAAAATCGTTCGATCGAACGATCGAAGGATTTTCATTCGAATCGAACGATCGAAGCCATTCGATCGAATGCTTTTCATTGGATCGAATGCTTACAATCGTTCGAACGAATGGAAATCGTTCGAATGGTCGAATGGTCGAACGATCGGATGCGAACTCAAACTGCGAACGTTCCCAAACGTTCGCGAACATTCGGCGGACGCGAACGCTCGAAGTTCGCGCGAACTAGTTCGCGGGCGAACAGTTCGCTACATCCCTAACCGCCATCAGAAATCACAGGGCACCCCACAGGTCCGCCCCCCACCACACATTAAAAAAACAAAACAAATATTGGTGGCTAGGGTTCCCACATGTTAATAAAAAATAAAAAGATATTGGTGGTCAGGGCCCCCCATAAAAAACATTTGTTGCCAGGACCCCCCCATTAAAAAATATTTATGGTTAGGACCCCACATGAGAAAAAAAAATTGGTGGCCAGGCCCCCCCCCTCACATTATGAGAAAATTGGTGGCCAGGGCCCCTTAAACCTCCATGCCTTCCCGAAGTCAGCAGCTCTCAGAAAGATGGGAGGCCCGGCTAATCAAGTAAGTGTGGCATGGCCCCTTGCCCTCGGGGCCCCTTACAACTCTCCCCTGTCCTCCCCTGATGGCTGCCCTGACTGTACCCTCTTCCTTGTGCCATTCCAGCTTTAATGGTGTGTCTGAACCAACCTTCCCAGGCTAAAGGGAGCTTAGAAACCCTTTCAGCTTTGCACCTTACTCACCCCATAAATAATTTAGCCCTATTTTCTCTTGCGCTCCATATTTCTTTGTGCTAATTCCAAGCTGAGTCTCAAATAACCCAAATAATTATATTGCTATTTGCAGCCAAGGATTCCGACCTATTCATATTACTTGATGTCTCGTTAAAGGAATATTCTGAAGTGGCTTAATTAAGATGAATTACAGAATTATTTCTGTTTGCCCAAATACAAATGCATTTCACGATGGCCATTCATGTTGAGCCTAATAATGAAGGTGGATTTTGAGAGAACGTAATATGCATAATTGAAAAACGAAACTGCTTTCTGCCTACAAGGACATAATAAATTGAGGCTTAGTAATTCTATGTGTGTGGAATTGCTTTGCGGTAATTAGGAAAAATAAGCATATTTATTAAGTCTGCTATCATCTAGTCCGTGTGGGGAATCAGATTTAATAAACTAACTGTGTACAAATGTAATAAAGAAACCACTTCTGATTTCAAGAATGAAAATGTAACCGTAACGTGAAAATAATGTAATAAGCGCCAACCGCTACAAATATGAAAAGTGCAATTTTAAAGGGATTTTTATGGCTTACTTTTTATTTCTAAAGGACACTGTTTACATTGCAAATAATTAATTCTACCACTTTAAATTTTATTCTTGAACCAACATTTTTTTTTTTTTTAGCTGAAATATAGATGTGGAGGCAGCCATCTTGGTGCATTGTGCCTGATTCTGAGCTTTGAGAAGGAGCCAACACTTCAGGATGAAACTGCTTTGAGACAGCAATTGTTTCTCCCCTTCTCACTGTACTTCAATACAACCCAAGTTGTGCTTCCTAGTGGTAGACATGAGAATAGCACCCAAGCAGGAAAAATCAGGGGTTTTCCCTACTTGGGCATTATTCTCATGTCTACCACTAGGGAGCACTTTTAGCAATGCAAACAAAAGCTGTCAGGGAGATTCTGTCTTTTTAGCTGCCCATTGCTCTGTTGATAGGCTGCTGCTGGGCCGCTGGGGGGAGGGAAGGGAAAGGGGTGATATCACTCCAACTTGCAGTACAGCAGCACAAGTCACATGGCTTGGGGGCACCTGGGAAATGAACATCATGTCTAACTTCATGGCAATTTTCATGGTTAAATATATAAAAAAAAAAATCTGTTTAAACATATTTCAGTGCAAAATTCTGCTGGAACCACACTATTAACTGATGAGTTTTCCCGCGACAGTTCCTTTAATGAGCCATAAAAATCTGAGGGCAAATTTGCAAAATGTCTAACGTTAGAAGGTTTCCCAGGAGTGCAATAATGTCAATTTATCAGAATTGAATCTACTGCTTTTATCAGTCAAATTTAATTCGTACCTGTGGGTTTTAGAGCCCAGTGCAGCTTTAAACTCTAACATTTAGGGGCAGATTTATCAAGGGTCAAATATTAAATTTGAAATAGAATTTCGAATTTTCGAGTTTCAAAAGTCACACATTCAAAATTTGAATGTGAGATTTTTCACACTTCGACCAAGGAAACAGTCCTAATTCAGATATTCGCCACCTTAAACCTGCTGAGATCATGTACAAGTCAATGGTGGAGGTCAGGTGAGCCATTTGGAGATGTTAATAGCCTTTCTGACATTCATGTTTTATTTCGGGAAAAAATTTGATTCGTATGAATCGAATACAATTAGAATTTTCGGGTCGGAATCATTGGATCAAATATTAGCCATTTGAATTTTTTCTTAAATAACCTCCCAGCCCAATTGTATATTCAAATTGAAAAAACTCACATGAAATTCAACTTTGATAAATGGGTCTCCCCATTTCATTAAGTGCCCAAAAAATGGAACAAACGGCTTTCTTGTTGGAACTTTCTGAATCAGTATAAATGCAGAAATAGTTTTGTATATGAACAACGCGTATCTTTGCTTCTCATAAACAGAGGGCAACATTTTAAAAATCATTCTTCTTTGAGGTCTTCATAGTCGAAGCAAGAAGGAAATCTCAGAAAGAAAAGGGAGACAGAGCTTCATGATAGAAAAGGTAGTAGCTAAAAGAGCTGAAGTTAAGCTGTTTGTACAGATATGGAATGTGTTATCCAGAATGCAGGTTTTCCAGATAATGGATCTTTCCATAATTTGAATCTCCATACCTTAAGTCAACTAGAAAATCATTAAATAAACTAGATAGGCTGGTTTTGCTTCCAGTAATGATTAATTATATCCTAGTACAAGGTACACAATTTTATTGTTGCAGAGACAAATTAAATCGTTTTTACATTTGGATTATGTGGATAAAATGTAGGGGCATATTTATCAAGGGTCGAAATTCGAATTTGAAAAATTCAAATACAAAAAGACCAACCAAAATGAAGTCAAAGTTTTTCTTTGGCCAAATAGGTCCGTTTTCGATTTCTAGAGGTTCGTGTTTGGCCAAATTTGAATCGTACGAATAGCGCATTTGATTGAATTCTGTGTTTTCCCCAGAAAAATGTAGATTTTTCAAAGTCCACCAATTGACTCCAAATAGGTTCTAGGAGGTCCCCCATAGACTATTTATATTATAGCTCGGAATTCGAATTCTTTTTCGTTCGAAAATTCACCTCGACCTTTGATAAATCTGCCCTGTAAACTATGGGAAAGGCCTTTTCGGAGCTCTCTGGATAACTGGTTTCCAGATAACGGATTCCATACCTGTAATTTAAAAAACAAAAAAGATTTAATGCAGGGAGAAAAGTATGCAGGTCAGGGGGATGTTTAGAGTAATTTAAAAGATAAAAAAAAAGGTTTACATTTTCTCTAATGAAACTCAGTAACCTTATTACTTTCTGAGCTGGAATACAAATAAACAGATTTGTGTACCAGCTGCTTAGCTGCCTCTAGGCTTTGGAAATGAGACCATTGAGCTGAGGCTCAGTGCCAGGACAATGTGTCATCTGACCTTGTTATTTGTTGTGTTAAAACTATTTGCTCAGTAATAGAAACCAACATATTTGCTTCCACCACTCTCAACGAGTAAAAGCAAAACGCTGAATGGCATCCAGTAAACCAGAGCAACCAATCAGCAGGGGACCAGTGAAGGCTGAATGGCATGATGGTGCAACCTTTGAAACTTTTTATTACAAATACATTTGTTTTACTCTTAGATTTGGGATAAGTAGTCATCATATTCACAGGATGAAACCATTATAATGAAAGGAAGCTCATAAAAACCCTAGCGTTGTATTGATGTGACTGGTTCTTTGTAGAAAGAACTTATTTGTGCACAAGTCAGATAAGTCTTCTTTGTGCCTGAGCTTCTTCATTTCATGGTGTCGAAACAGAAAAGTGGCTTCTTTGTATTCTCGCTTGAAGCATAGATGTTAATTTGAATTCCAGGGGAATGCTTTGAAAGGGAGTCTGCTCAGAAATGTGATTGCCTGAAGAAATGTACCATTGACTTCATTAAATTGTTTTGTTTTTCCTTCACTCTCAGGGGCCGATTCATCAAGAGTCGAATATCGAGGGTTAATTTCAATTCGAGGGTCGAATTTCGAAGTATTTTTAACTTCGAAATTCGACCCTTAATGAATCTGCCCCTAAGTGTCATTGAGCTGCATTTGTTAATAAGCCCTTAAGTATTTTCTTACAAATATCTACGTATGTTTTAGCTGTAAATATCTGGATATTTTCCAGCAGCTCATGTTAAAGGCTACATACCTCGATACATGAAAGAGGACTGTAAGGAGTACACATTTTGATTGAATACTGATCATTAAATAGGTATTTAGCTTTACACACTGTGCAGTTTTGTAAATATGTTATTAATGAGTTTCAGCTTCTAAGCACAAGAGGATAGAATGGGATTTTAGTGCTTACGCTGCACAACTGAAGCTGTAGTAGTCACCGCTCTTAAAGGTTACATTACCATGAATTGACTTTATTTTTTGTAGAAAACAGTATGAAATTTCTATGGATTGTTTTGATTGAGATTTAGTCAGACTCTGTCTGTAGTTAGTGTACTGTCTAAATATTGTATGGAATTTCCACTCGCCAGTCAATACATTGCTTATAAGAGTATGTGATAAGCAGGAAAATGATTGGCTAAAAAGGAGGACTAGAACTCCAATACTGCAATGAAAAGGGGCAGGAACCATTTATTTTCAAGTAAAATTTGTAATGAGCAGCTTAGCGGACTTCCCTCAAAACTTCTGTAGCAGAGAAACACATGTAAGACACCCACTCGACTCCCTGGCCTTAAAAATCCAATAAACTAACATAGGTTTCATGAATCACACTCTTGGATTCCCATCTAAATGAGAACTTTGAAAAACAAATACTTTGTTGTTTCCACTAGTTCTGTTTTGCATTCTCTGGGGATCTATATAGAGATTGCTTTCTGTAGGCTGCTGTTCAAAAACTCGAAAGAATGGCTGAGAGATATAACAGATTTCTTATTGAGATGCAAGGCTTTCGGAGGTTTTGTAGACCTTCGATCTTCAGTCGTTTTTACACAAATATCCTACTTCAAGAGGGGACTGAATGTGCTGAAAAGGCATTATTGATTGAAGGTGTAAATGTACTTTTGGTTGATTTCTGGGCCAGAACTAGGGGTAGGCAGAGAAGGCGGCTGCCTAGGGTGCCATCATTGAAGGGCGCACTTTAAAGAGGATTTTTTTTTCCTTGGTTTTTTTTAGCGCTTATTTAATAATTTATTTCTATAATCATGGCACTCGGGATGCGGGCAGAACAGAATCCACCTCCCTCTTCACCCACCTCACCTCCGGCCTCACCTAACTCACCTTCTCCCTCTTGCCGGTAAGTAGTACAGCTTAAGAGCTGCTTCTGTCTTGTGGCACAACGCAATGCACGTACGTGAGTCAATGAGGTCCCTGACGTGGGTGGGCGGCAGAGAGAGGCATCGTTGTGGCTCAGCACTCGCAGCCTTGCACAGTTGCACCGAAGGTTGAACATATTCTTTCAGGACTCCCTTAGTATATCAAGCATAACGAGTGATTCAAAATTGTCTACATTAAGGGGCAGATTTATCAAAGGTCGAGGTGAGTTTTTGATTGAAAAAAAAATCGAATTTCGAGCTATTTTTTGTGTACTTTGACTAGAGAATAGTCCAAATTCGAATCAAATATTAAAAAAAAATTGAAAATTCGAATATCAAAATTTATCATGTACTGTCTTATTCATGTAATGTCAAATTTGACTTTGACTAGTGATGGGAGAATTTGCAAAATTGCTAATTCTCGTTTTTGCCGGCGAATTTTCGGGGGCGTTTCGCGAATTTATTCGCAACTGCCCATCACTAACTTTGACCATTCGCCATCTAAAACCTGCCGAATTGCTGTTTTAGTCTATGGGAGACCTTCTAGAACCTATTTGGAGTCAATTGGTGGACTCTGAAAAATCAAAGTTTTTATAGGGAAAAACTTTGAATCGAATTCGATCGAATGCACTTTCCTTTGATTCGTACGATTAGAATTCAGCCTAATACGGACCTATTCGACCAAACAAAAACTTCAACTTAATTTTGGTTGGTCTTTTTGAATTTCGAAGTTTTTTCAATTCGAAATTCGACCCTTGATAAATATGCCCCTAAAGATTTTTTGTAAGGAAACTTGTATAGTGAGGAGAAGCTAATGACCAATGATGTACCAAATCCTAAAAACTGGGGAAGAAGAAAGAAGCATGGTGTAACGTTCACAGCGGGAAACCGCTGCAACAGGAGTTAAATTCACACTTGGTAGTGCGTGTGGTGGAAGCCCAGGGAAAAAGCCACAAATACTTGAAGTAGGCATGGTGAAATATACAGGATTTAATGGAACTGATGCAAAACAGGAACAGGTCAAAAATAAAGTCTTTACCAGGCAGGCAATGAAAAGCTGGAACAAAAACACAGGAACAGATTCAGGAACTTGGAACTTGGAATATCCAGGAACAGATTCAGGAACAAAACCAAATACATTCAGATTCAGATTCAGATTGAGATTCAAACATATTCAAGGTTTTCAAGGATTAGGTCAGGAACAAACAGAATCCATTCAATGACTCAGCCCTGAGCAAGGCTCAGGGCATGGTTTATAAAGGGCAACTGATTAGAAAACACAAAACACATGAGAGTAACAAGAAGGGACGAGACCAGGGAGTAGACAAACTGGAAACATAACAAAATACAGGATCACTATAACAGGATCCAAACCAACCCCAAGAGCCTCCAGTGGCTCACTTGGTAAGTGCACTGACTGTGCACTTAAAGTCCAGCAACCCCAGTCCCAAGTGTTCAAATCCCAGATGGTCCTTACACATAGGCAGACAGTCCAAGGTTGAGGTGGCAACAAGGTTCACAGTTGGAGAAACAGGCCACGGCCATAGAACTAGTGGTCAGCAGGGTCAGCAACAAGCTGTTTCAGAACAGGATCCACATAGATGGCACAGACAAGTTTTTAGAAATGGAACCAAAATAAGCTTGGGATTATGTAAGGTTGCTTGGCATCTATAAAGATCCACTGGTGCAAATGTGCAGGTTCTCTAATTATGCCATGTCATGTTTGTGATATCTCTTACTGTGTGAATTTATCTGTGAATTTATTTACCTATAGGAAAGGAAAAATAAATGGTGCCATCAGACAAAGTAGCTTTATGAAATGATGCCTGGGATTTGCGGATGATTTATTATTAATATTGTCAGGAGTCAGGAGATGAGCTTGTCTTGCTGGAGATGGGAGAGAATGTAGTTCATTATGTTAAAATTCAGTTTCACTTATCAACCAACCTCAGTTACCTTCACATATAGTGATGGGCGAATTTATTCGCCAGGCGCAAATTCGCGCGATTCGCCGCCAGCGAATAAATTCGCGAAACTCCCGCGAAAATTCGCGTCAAAAACGGGCGCCGTTTCGCGAATTTTTCGCCGTTTCGCGAATTTTGCGCGAAATTCGCAAATTTTTCGGCGAAGCGAAACGGCGCAAATTCGCCCGTCACTATTCACATATGAACTGTTTACTAAATATGATTTGTATGTTAAGAATTATTTTCTCCTTGAATTATTTGAACATAACTTGCATAGATTGTCCCTTTGAAATATGTGCTTCTCCCTGACATATATATCAATTTTGCATGCTGTAGATTGACAAAAAGCCCTACTAAATGAATAACATATTCTTATCATTGATCAAACACATTTTTCCCCCCAAGGCAAAACAGAGAAAATCTTGACAGAAATTGTTTGATATCGACATTAAAGTGTCTTGACCTAAATCTGATTAATTTTGACAGATGTCTATTGAAGGAAAGCATTCTCTGAATTTCCACAGACGCTAGGGGGCACATTTAGTGAAGGAATAGAATAAAAAATACTTTGAATTTCGAAGTATTTTTTTGGCTTCTTCGACCATCGAATTGGCCACTTCGACCTTCGACTACGATTTCTACTTTGAATCGAACGATTCAAACTAAAAATCTTTCGACTATTCGACCATTCGATAGTTGAGGTACTGTCTCTTTAAAAAAAACTTCGACCACCTACTTCGCCACCTAAAACCTACCGAGCATCAATGTTAGTCTATGGGGAGGGTCCCCATAGGCTTTCTAGCCAATTTCTGATCAAAGGAAAATTGTTTGATAGATTAAAATCCTTTGAATCGTTCAATTCAAATGATTTAATCGTTCAATCGAATGATTATTCCTTCAATCGAACGTATAGCGCTAAATCCTTCGACTTTGAATATCGAAGTTGAAGGATTTAGCGCTATTCGTTAAATTAACCCCCGATATTCGACCCTAAGTAAATGTGCCCCTTGGAGTCACTTAGATTTGCTTTAGAAATGGTTGATTTTCTTCCAGGGACAGAAGAACTTTCAGTCGTTTATAGATCACAATTAAATGATTCCTCATGGTGAAAGTTTTCAATATCATTTATTTTTCAGGGTGTTTGAAATTGCTTTTTAAAAATATCTATTTTCTTTTTTACTATCTTGGATGCTAGAACATTTTCCAGTAATATGATTTCAGAACGCCGCAAATTGATATTCTGCCACAGTCGATGCATTTTGAGAAGCGACGGCAAATCCAGACACAATGAGAAGCAGAGCCTCATCAGATGTGTATGTTTAGTCAAATAAATCCCATTATACACCCCTCACACATCAAATCATCATTTATTCTTTATTTGTCCTTCTGTGTTGTGAGGTGGATATCAACCAAACCTTGAATCAACAGAAATGGCTAGTAAATGGGAATCATACTGAGTATTCAAAAAACTCAGGGTGTTCCTCGTGTATTTTTGTCTTCAAATAGATGAGGTTTATTATATAAAAGAGAAAGTTTAACAATTTAAACATATATTTAATTGAAAAAAAAAACATTCTTGATTCAAGATTGACAATATCCGAGATGTTCTGCTTATCAAGAAGATTATAGAAAATTCTAGTCTTCTGTGTTGGAGAAAATGTGGAAACGATTGTAAACTTTTGCCATCCATATTTTGTTTGTTTTTAAATTTAAATAGGGCCAGAATGAGAAAATGTTTTATCACTTAAAAATTCACGGACAAGATTAAATTTGAGACGCAATTCAATTCAGAAAAACGTATCTCGCTGTTTATCACGTGAAGCCACTACTGAAGTCTACGGGAAAAAAATTAAAGAGGATTAGGAGAAAAGTTATTTCTCCTCTATGAGTTTTCACGTCATAAATTGTGAGATTACTTTTTCTCCACTTTGGACCAGATTCAATTCAGTGAGAAAAAAGATTTATCAAGTGAAAAATCGTGGACGAGATTCAATTTGAGATGCAATTCAATTCAGAAAATGTATCTCACTGTTTATCACATGAAAACTGGAAGTGAATTAGGAGAATTTTTTCCATCCTTAAATTGAATCTTGTTCATGAGTTTTCACATGATAAACTGTGAGATGTTTTTCTTAATTTAATGGCATCTCAAATTGAATCTCGTTCATGAGTTTTCACGTGATAAACTGTGAGATAAACTTTTTCTTACTGAATTGAATCTGTCCCAGACATTGTGGAACGATCTCCAGAAGCAGCCCTCTTAAATATTATCTGGGATTTATCTAATAAATGAACAGAAACTCTTGTGCCACATATATTTACAGCCTCTAGAATAGCAATAGCGAAGCAATGGAAACAAATAATTGACTCTAACTCTTGCACAGACAATAAATGAGGTTTTCTCAAATGCAGCTTATGAAATGGCAGTCCCACAATAGAAATCAATTCAACCACAAACTTGCTCTCTTTGGGCAAACTTGTGTTATATCTAACAGCAGGTGAGATCTCTCATAATTCAATTTATTAAATTTTTCTTTTTTCCATATAATTCTGTGTGTGGGGGGTAGATTATGAAAATTTTAATTTTTTTCATAAACCCTCAAAAACTCATATTGAATGCACACTTATTTATGAAGTATCTCAAAACTTGGAAATGTCATCAATTAAAAAACATGAAACAGCATCTCTAATGCATAAAAAATCATTCTACACTTCATTTTCAAAATTTCAAATTTCAAAAACATTTTGAAAAACAGCTTTTAAAAAATACAAATCTCATCTTTACTTTTTTTTAGAATACATTTATAAAGGTTACCTTTTTTTTAAAAAATTTTTTTAAACAAGCCACATATAGGGGCAAATTCATCAAGGGTCGAATTTCGAGGGATTAAATCCCTCAAAATTTGACTGGGGAATAGAATCGAATAGAATCGAATAGGCAATTTGGGTGAATTTACGAGCTGGCGAATAGTCGAATTGGCGAATATTCACCAGGCGAATAGGCGCTCGATCGAATATTCGCTCAAAGGATTTTCATTCGATCGCATTCCTTTTTATTCGATCAAAAACTTGGAAAACAAGCCTATGGGACTTTCCCATAGGCTGTTAAAGCAATGCGGTAGGTTTTAGGTGGCGAAGTAGGCAGTGAAAGTATTTTTAAAAGAGACAGTACTTCGACTATCGAATGGGCGAATAGTCGCAGCGTTTTTGCGCTCGATCTATTCAAATCATTCTACACAGGCGAATTTACGCCAGTTCGATAGTCGAGGAGCACAAAAAACTACTCGAAATTCAAAGTTTTTTTACTTCGAATACTTCACTCGAAATTAGTGAATCGGCCCCATAAAGTTTTTTAAAGTTCATTTAATAATCATCAGCTATTTTGCATGTACAAATAAAGGAAAGCATTGTATGGACTAAATTTGTAAAGTAGACCTTCAGAGCACCATATTCAAGGTCTATCCTTATATGTTGAGTTATACTGAGCATATTTATACTTGAAAACAACGCTAAACCTAGTATTGTTAGAATTGTTATCAAAAAATATATTATGAATATCTTACTGCCGCAAGGAATAGCAAGTTTTCTTGGTCACACCATCCTAAAGAACCAAATGATCTTACCTCTACGTTTCCCTTAGATTCCTGAGGCATGGGAGACATCTCTTATCTATTTGTAATTCTTAGTGAGAAAACCAGGAATAACGAATAAACCTGTTGGCAAACAATGGCTAGCTGAAATGATCTTCAACAGTTATACATTAAGATCTCAAGTTATTTTATGAAAGGTTAGTAGAAGGTTATCCAATCCCATAACTAATCCAACAAATTTTTGTCCAATATTCACAATACTGTGTTCAATTTACTGAAGCTCATGATATACCGTAACCAAGCCCACGGTGTGAGATGGGATGCCTTGTCTTGTCTTATCATGACAAGTTAGTCAAACATGGCATATTAGGTCATTAATAGTGATGGGCAAATATATCCGCCAGGCGCAAATTCACGGCGAATTTGGGTGATTTCGCAACCAGCGAATAAATTCGAGAAAAGCCTGCGAAAAAATCGCCGGCGTCAAAAAAATTTTTCGCCGCGTTGAAAAAAAAACCGATCGGCATATCAAAAACGGGCACCGGCGTAAAAAAAAAACAAACTAGACACCGGTGCCGTTTTACGAATCTTTTGCCGTTTTGCGAATTTCGCACGAAATTCATGAATTTTCCGGCGAAGCGAAACGGCGCAAATTCGCCCATCACTAGTCATTAATTTTATCTTTGTTTTATTCATGATGCTACAGCTGAGAATACAAAGCAGTTTGTTGATATCATCACAAAAACCACACATAGAAAGGTCAAAGTGAATGTAAAAGGGGGAAAGTTATCTATTTTTTTTGGAATATATTATCCATTTTAAAAAGGAATCGCATTTTCAGTTATATGAAAAAGATCATGATTGTAAGACAATATATATAAACTACCATGGCCATTGGATTTTATGAAGGAGAGGATAGACAGATGGCTTAGGAGGTAATTGACTAGACTCAACTTTTTCTGCAGCAAAATTTTGTGACACAAGTTCATACCTCGAACATCACTGCTCATAACAGATTTGTCTCAAGTCATTCTCTGAAAAAAGAAGAAATATTTGGTTTGAAAAATGCTAATTTTCCAATAATATGTTTTTAATTTTTGAACAAGTGCTTATAGCAAGTGTCATGTCTTAACTGGCATTCAAAGATTTGATGTCTCTTCTCCAAATGTTGAAATACAACTCAAAAGGAGACAAGTAAATACAGATTTGCATAAGCAACACATTTTGTTGGATGCGTCATCGGTAAACTGTAATGCAATGGAAAAAATTGAATAAAATCTCGCCTCTTGTATAATGTATGAATTTAGTAATAAACAATCTTTCACAGTGACAGCGTTCAATATTCATTGGGCCGCGTTGATGTCTATGTTACAATTTTTGCAGTTAAATTAGTATTAATGTTATTTTAAGAGCACATTTCTTTGAAATTTTGTGCTTGAAATTTAGGGAAACTTTTTCACCCCACATGAGTAAATTATTATTCTGGTTGTCACATGACTTAATTCCTTCCAGAAGGAATGCCCAATTTGTATTTGTTACTTTCTTTTAAAATGTGTGTATAGCTGGTGCTCAGGTCCACCTTTTATACCCAGTTAGCACCCCACCTTCTTTTATAAAGTAATTCTGGATCACGAGGTCCATGAGGTTCTCTGTCCATGAAAGTCACAGCTATGGTAAAGAAACAATGAAGTATACTTATCTTGGCAAGAAACAACAATTTTTCCACTTATGACTGTGGGAGGCTCATTTCTCAACTTTCTTATTTTAGTGGGTTTTAGAGGGGTTGAAACCACAAATAAACAAATTTGCTCTAAAGCCACAAATGCTGTGGAATTGATTAAGAGATGAATATAAAAAACAGGAACGAAAAAATGCTGAACGATGCACTAAAAATACTAAAACCTCTAAAAATGGCTAAAAAAGTGTTCAATAGGATCAGCTTAGCTCCTATAGCTTGCCAAAATGTTGTATCTGAGTTTTTCTAAAAATTCTCTCATTTTTAGAGTGTAACAAACGTACCTGGTGGTCTAGTGGGGGGACGGCAGGGATGCCTGCTAAATCCCTTCTGATTGATCCCCCGATTTTGACCTTTGCCTGACTTCGTTTGTACTCTGCATGCCTCGATCCGGCCCGATCTGATTACGATTCTGTCTAACGCCTTGTACCGCGACCTTCTGCCCAAAGACTTTTGCTTTACAGTTGTGCCCCTTTGTTTGTCCAGAACCCCTCACCTTGCACCTCTCGTTATAAAACCTGGCGGCATCTGAGTAGCTGAGGGCTCCTCCCAAGGCCAAGGCGGCTGCTATAGGCAGAAGCACGAGCCGAGACCAGGGTGCTTGGCATTGGTTCTGGGTTTAGGGTGCCAACCGTTACATAAAGTTTTGGAGAAATTTAAAAAAAAGAATAGTTAGAGAAAAAATAAGATCCGTGAGAAAAATAGAAATACAAATTGTAGCAAACCAGCCCTCCAGTGTGCAAAAGTCTGGATTAATTAAAAAATATTCATCAATTTAAGTTTAAAAAAAATTGATACTTTTATTCAGCAAGGCTGAATGAGAAATGATAGTTAATATATAGGCAATGGCATAATATTCTTTTTATTTCACATACAGTAACTGCCCTGTTTAGCAATCTCTACATTCACAATAGAATCTTCCATTTGCAGCAATTCCAGTTTTGCAGACCATTGAAATTCAAGATTTCCATTTTAAGGGAACATATCATGCCCCCCCAAACTTCTATAGCTCTATTCTCTGGCCTTAGGGTGTAGGTCTTTCCACAAGGGTTGAGGTTGAGTTATTATGCCATCTAGTCCTTTTAGAAAAGTGCTCCTTCTTCTTATTTTCCCCTAAATAGACTTTGCACAGCTTTGAATTATACTTTGGTAACATTTGACATTCAATTACCACAGGGTCACACCTACCACCTCGCCCACAGGGACGCTCCCTACCACCAGACACATGTACTGAATCTTAAGTGCTGAATGCCACGCATACGTTTTATTGGCACACCATGTCTGACGTCATTACGATTAGTACGAAAATGCAAATATTGTTCCTTGCCCAACTGTTATAGTTCCTGGGTGCTCTTGTTTTTCTGATTTCTGTTCCTTGAGCTTAGCCTGTCCCTGGCATCTGCTACTTCACTGACCATTCTTCAGATGCTTATTGTTGGTTCTGACCCTGATTCCTGATTTTGTACTGCACTCCCCGATTGGTATTGACCCTGCCTGACCATCGACTGCCTTCTTTATTCCCTGTCCTTCTTATACATGTTTGGTTCCCTTGTCTGCCCAGAACTGTTCACCTTTGTCCTCTTACTTTAAGACCTGGTGGCATTTGAGTAGCACAGGGCTCCTCCTGAAGTGAAGGTGGTTGTTATCGGCAGAAGGATGAGCCATGAATGAGACCTTGGAGTTTATTCTGGGTTTTGGGACAACTTACATTGCCTGAGTGTTGTGCAGTGTCCAAAGTGCAATTTTGCACTCATTTCACCAAGTTTGTGCAGCATTTTCCCCACAATTCCAGCATCATAGTGGTCTTGAGGGGCAGTTGCATCTGATACAGTTGTGTAGGCTTCATCAAAACATGTGCAATTGTGCTCTCATTTTTATTCAAATTTGATACGGTTGTACTATAAATGTTCTCAGCCTGGATGCCATAATTTCCCATATGGAAATGATGTCTGCACCTGATTCTTTAGGCGCAATTTAGCTGCTATGGGAATCCTAGGATCACTGCAAATTTGGAGGTAACTCCAGGGTTCCCCAATGTTTATACCTGCCGTTGCATGTGATTCGGAACAAGAGGTTGGAAAGATGCGCCAGTGCCACGTGCAACTATACAGAAGCAGATAGATGATCTCTAATGTTTAATGGGTATTGGTGTGGTTTTGGGTATGACTGAGCATACACTATGGGGCAAATTCACTAAGCACCGAAGCGCCGAACGCTAGCGTCAATTCGCTAGCGTTGGGCATTTTCGTTACTTCGCAAATTCACTAACGAACGCTGGCGTAGATTCGCTAGTGTTACTTCGCACCCTTACGCCTGGCGAATTTTCGCTACGGACGTAACTACGCAAATTCACTAACGCGCGCATTGTTCTGAGCGCTACCTTTTACGCTAGACTTCCTTCGCCATCTCAGACCAGGCGAAGCGCAATAGAGTAGATAGGGATTGCTTCAAAAAAAGTTCACATTTTTTCTAAGTCCCAAAAAACGCTGGCGTGTTTTCTATATTATGGGTGATAGGCTGAAAAAGATCGAAAAAATTTTTGGGGCTCCCCTCCTTCCCCCCTACATTTCCTAACTCATGGCAACTTAACTATACAGTGGGCACATGTGTAGGGCAAAATAAAATTTTTATTTGATGTTTTGAAGGTTTCCCAGGCATTTGTAGTGATTGTACGTATTCCTCCATTGAAATTTGAATTTGGCGCCGTATGCACCTTCGCTAGCGTAACTTTGCTTCACTTAGCGAATCAACGATAGCGCAACTTCGCAACCTTACGCTACCCTTGTGCGCAACTTCGGATTTTAGTGAAATTGCCTGAGCGCTGGCGAAACTACGCCTGGCGAAGTGTGGCGAAGTGTGGCAAAGTTGCGCCTGGCGCAACTACGAATCTTAGTGAATTTGCCCCAATATGTAAAGGTGATGGGAACATCCATGAAGGATGGAATCATAGGAAAGTATTCTTTCCAATACAATTGCCAACCAAGATAATCAAACACAAAAAAATGTAAATGTAAACAGAAAAAAATGTAAATATATTTTTTTGGATAAGAAACATTTCTCCCCATAATAGCAAAAGGGGGCAGTGAAATTAAATTCAAACGCATGCTGATAAACTATTGTGGGAGAGGATACGATGATGACAAGAGAATGTAATTGAAAGGCTCATCTAGAGAGAGAACTTCTCTGGGATTATCTGACCTTGTCATTTGACACATTTCAATAAAGCCGCTTCATTTCCTTCTTAACGCTGAACCAAATTGCTGTGCACTGAGGCTCCATCCTTAATGTGAGCCTGGAAATGGCTTTGCGTTAAAATAAAATCACAAGTTTGAGATGTTTGCGTTAAATAGAAATTGAAAGCAGATTTTTGGTGGGAGCAGCACTAATCAGTGTTTAAGAAGATTACACAGCACTTCTATCCAAGAATCTATTCCCAGCAGGACATTAAACTTTTCAACCATTTCCCAGCTAAATAATCTGAAGGAACATTCCATTGCCCCTCTACTATATTAAGTAACTCGCACTAATGTTTAAATATCACTTTTGGTTTCAGAAATGTCATTACTGAGGAGCCGTACTTTTTTTTCAACAGCTGATGTTTTTTTTTTTGGGGGGGGTGGGGAAGGTTAATTTTTTAAAACTTGGCATCAAATATAAAACAAATGCAAGTTATTGTTTGGCTTGCATTAATTATCATCCAACGTGGAATGCTTTATACATTATTAAAGGTATAACATAGGTCTTTCTTGACTGAAAAGTTAAAAAATTCTATACATTTCTGTAGGAGATGTAAAGTTAATCTTCCCTACAAGTTCATTGTACCTATGCCCTTTGGTTGGGATGTGTTCCCATAGGCAAGGGTTAGTGTTTGTAGTCCCTTTATCCCTGCATATATAAGGGGAGAGAACACATGGTTCTGTCATGGGAAAATATGTTTTTTTTTTCAAATCCATTTTTCAAAAGAGCAAACTGATTTTTTTATATTTAATTTTGAAATTTGAAATTAGGCTAGACATATTGTCAGTTTCCCAGGTGAACCCACCTGACCTTAAATACCATTGGGCACAGTGCCCCCTGGTGTCACCACATATATTAACAAGATATACAAAATGTTTAAAAGGTTACAATTTGTCATATGTATCACTTAATATCACATGAGTTGATTATCTTCAAATATATCAAAAGGGACTTATCTTGTTAATGTCCATTGTTGGTTACAGTCCCAGAAAAGTGATACACAGTATCCATATAACCACCTACAAAAGATAAAATCAATTTTAAAAAGAAGAACAGCTATTTCAATAAAAACGGATTCAAGTCATATTCATGATTCAGTCCATTTGGGAATAGTGACCCTAATCTCCTTATCCATTGCGCCTCCTTGCGCAATAGCTCCTTATCCCGGTCACCCCCACGTCTCCTTCTTGGGACTGAATCGAGAATTTGAAATCGCAGCTGACTTACAGTGTGACCATTTTCATTAAAGTGCTTGGCAACAGGTTGGTTTAATTTATTCCTAATGGCCGACTTATGCTCAGTAAGCCTCTCCCTAATACTCCTTATCGTTGGGAGTGAATTGGTGATGTCCCTGCGGTGGCAACACTGACAAAAAGTCTCTAGCGTTAGCCACTTCGCCCTTTAGTGAATCTGCCCCATGGTGAGAGGACCATCCCATATGATTAATAAATCGTCCACATATCTGTAGTACTGTTTAATATGTGGTAAATAGGTGTCATTGAGAAATAACATCTTCTCCAGAAAGGTTGGCCAAGGATGGCGCGACTGCAGAACCCATGAAGTCCATTGCTTTTGCCAAATAAACTGCCCATTATACATAAAGTAGATTTTCCCATGAACCATTTCCAGACAGTCAATAAGAAAATAAACCAGGGCATTTGGTAAATTGGTGTTGAGTAATGGACTCTCCACACACAGTAAACCTTCTTCCTGTGGGATTGATGTAAATAAGCTTCCAATATCTATACTGCAGAGACCAATTTCTCCTTCTATAGTGCCCAAATTATTTAGTTTCTTTAACAAATCAGTGGTATCAATTTTTGTAGGTGGAAGTCAACTTATTTTGAGAGGGTCTCTAATACTGAGCCTACCCCTGAAACTATTGGTCTACCGAGAGGGTCAATCAAAGTTTTATGAATTTTGGGCAATATGTACAATAATGGAATTTGAGGATAATCTGTAAAAAGAAAATCTTTGACATTTTTGTCAATAGTACCCAAAAGGAAAGCATCATTGACCATGTTGTCATTAGTGTACTTAATTGTACTTGTAGGGTCTGAATCAATATTACAGTATAACCTTGTATATTTAGTCAGGGTCGCCATTAGAAATCACGGGGCCCCGTACAACAAAATTTTCGGGGCCCCCGCCAGCCGCCAATCCCCGCCCCAGATTCCGCCCACTCCACACCACAGTTAAAAGACCCCACAGATATTAGCACTAAAAAAGGTATCCCCCCACACACACACAGGTTATAAGAAGCTATTGATGGTCAGGGCCTATAGAGTATTAAAATAATACATTGGTGGCCAAGGGATTAAAAAAAAAAACACACACATTGGTGTTCAGTAGAATTGAACTTGTGGCTTCAAGACTTCAATTTGAGCTGTTTTCGTGATTTCAGGTCATTTTGCCACTTCAAGACTTCAATTTTGACTGTTTTTGTGACTTCGGGTAATTTTGCCGCTTTAAGACTTCAATTTCGGCTGTTTTCGTGACTTCGGGTCATTTTGCCACTTCAGAACTTCAATTTTGGCAGTTTTTGGGACTTTGGGTTATTTTGCTGCTTCAAGACTTCAATTTCGGCTGTTTTCATGACTTCAGGTCTTCTCTTTGCTTCAGGACTGCAATTTCGGCTGTTTTCATGACTTCGGGTCATTTTGCTGCTTCAAGACTTCAATTTCGGCTGTTTTCGTGACTTCGGGTCTTCTCTTTGCTTCAGGACTGCAATTTCGGCTGTTTTCATGACTGCGGGTCATTTTGCTGCTTCAAGACTTCAATTTTGTCTGTTTTCGTGACTTCAGGTCTTCTCTTTGCTTCAGGACTGCAATTTCGGCTGTTTTCATGACTTCGGGTCATTTTGCTGCTTCAAGACTTCAATTTCGGCTGTATTCGTGATTTCGGGTAATTTTGCCGCTTCAGGACTTCAATTTCCGCTGTTTTCGTGACTTTGGGTCATTTTGCCGCTTCAAGACTTCAATTTTGTCTGTTTTCGTGACTTCAGGTCTTCTCTTCTCTTCAGGACTGCAATTTCGGCTGTTTTCATGACTTCGGGTCATTTCAACGCTTCGGGACTTTGGCTGTTTGGCTATTTGGCGTTTCGGGACTTCGGTGCTGTGAAGGGGGGCCAGGCTCTTTCGAAAAGTGCAGCACAGCTTGGCCCCCCTTCAGGCCCGGGCCGGGAGTACCCCCTGTGCCCCCTGATGGTGGTCCTGTATTTATTAGCTGTATAACCTCGTTATCATATTTTAATCTGTCCATAATTCCACAGCTCCTCCTTTGTCCACCTTCTTAATAACAATGTTATGGTTATATATCAGTATATATAACATGTTAGAGAGGTTGGGGTGCTGCAGTAATGGTGTCTTTTTCCCAGACTTCTTTAACCTCATTAGTCACAACATGTATAGTACAAAGGTATCAAGACATTCACTTGAAACATCCAGCATTAAACTACTTCTGCACTATAGGGGAGCCTGAAAAACACATTTTTAATTTTACAGACCTGATGATTTTGAAAAAGTCCCCAGTCAAAAAAACTCATTGGTATAATCTGGGACAAATCCTAAACCTAAAAAAACCTTAAAATCTGGAAATCATTTCTAGAACGGTTAAACTGTAGTAATGGGCGAAATTCTTCCTTTTTGATTCGACGAAAAATTAGTGAAACTCGAAAATTGACTCCCGCATCAATTTTGGATGCACGTCCGAAATGGCGCTCGCATAAATTTTGACGCCGGCGTTAAAGTCAATGGGCATCCGAATAGTGTTGACGCACATCGATTTTGACGAGATCGACTTTTTGGACGTGCGTCCAATAATTTTTGATGCTGGCAAATTTTTGCAGGAGTTTCGCTAATTTATTTGCTGCCGAATTTATTCACCCATCACTATTAAACAGACCTTTAGTTAAGCGTTTATTTATTAGGCTCAGTTTCTTCATCAATACCCTGACACTGTGGTTTGTGTTTTTTTGGCAGTAGCAAAATAGAAACTGTTGGTGTTTTTTCACAATAGAATGGAGAATAAAGAAGAAGGAAATTGCACCACTTTGCACAGCAGATGATGTACAGAAATACACTGGCAATGAGAAAGGATCCCGAGATGTGGCTCTTGTATCCAGAACGAGTTTTTCTGACAATTGGATCTCTAGCAATGGGCATCATTCACATCATAATTACTCTAGAGTTGAAAAGTCTCAGACAAGTTTACTCTTTTTAAGCAAAGTATTGATTAGTTGTTTAAATTATATGACATTAAACTCATTCAGAAGAGAGAATAAGATGCTTGGTAAGAGCTTCACTAGCAGTTATAGCAGCTCTTCAACTGGAGGCAACGGAGAGAAACCAGATAATCTTCCTCATCCGCATCCAACATCTGCTTTAATGGGCCATCGTACAGTAGCACTTTACTGTTTTATAGTGCATACTGTACTTAAAGGAGAACTAAAGCCAAATGAAAGAAGTAGCTAGAAATGTTGTACATGATGTTTTGGGCTTCTGTACCAGCCCAAGGCAACCACAGCCCATTAGCAGTAAAGATCTGTGTCTCCAAAGATGCCCCAGTAGCTCCCCATCTTCTTTTCTGCTGATTCACTGCACATGCTCTGTGCTGCTATCACTTACTGAGCTTAGGGAGCCACTCACAATATACAGTACACATAGAATAGAAATGTCACAATATAAGGCTGATTAGTAATTAATACACATAATTACTACATGGCAGCACAGAAACCAGTGCAATTAGCATCAGAATTGAATAATCAGCAAACCTGTAACATCAGCTTATATTACAGCCAGGGAAGCTCATTTTCTGCTGGATAATTAGTGACGAGCCCTAAGCTTAGCTTCTCAACAGCCAATCAGAGCCCACTGAGCATGTGAGTGTCACAGACACTTTCCAAGATGGTGACCCCCTGTGACAAGTTTGAAGTCCTGCTATTGACAAGCTGAAACTATAGCCTCGTGCAATAAGTTCACTATATAAAATATGCAATTTTTATCTATATTCATTTTTAGGGGTTAGTTCTCCTTTAATACATGGAATACCTGTACTGGTACAATATTAAAGCACCTTTCTGTGCAGGCTATGAGCAAACTTAGGGACTGTTCCTGCTGAATTGTGCTTAGTACAGGGGAATACTTATGCTGCCATAGTTTTATGGGATCTCTCTGTACAGACTATGAGCAAATTTAGGGGACTGTTCCTGCTATCAAATTATTTATTCCTGCCCCCTTATCATTTGTTCCCCCTGATTCAATTCTGAATTTGTTAGCAGTATCAGGCTAAATGTCAGACTCGTGTAGCCTCCAGCCTTTGGTCAGCCACTGCTAATAGCCGGCATCAATTCCAGGGGAGGATTTAGAGACGCTGTGCATATGAGGGATTTGCAGTAAGTGACCAACTTATTCTTATAACCCAGCAGAGGCTGCCAGCATGTATATATCTCATGCCTGTGCCCTTTCGATGGTGTTTCAATAATGCACATTTGCCAACTTGTCGTGTTTAGAATGACTGCAAAGTTGCACTGATTGTATTTTATGTTCCCACATTGGCACGGATACAGCATCACCTTTAAACACTTCAATCAATAGAGCAAGTTATGCACCTAAAACAGTGGGTATTGAACCCCCAAAATGTCAGCTAACCCTATACCTCCCAACTGTCCCATTTTCAGCGGGACAGTCCCGAATTTGACAGCTCAAACGACAGTCACAGATTTGAACTGGAAAGTCCCAATTTTCTCTGCACTGAACAGCTAAAAAAAGATACAACGTTTCTAACTTAATTGGCTTTTGGCAGAGAGCCCAGAGCAGCCAGGAGGTTCAGATAAAATACTTTGCAATTTTACATACAATTTTTACAACTTTTACAATTTTGAGATAAGCAGATAAGTAATTGCAACAATTTAGATAAGGAGGTCTCTTGGGAGATCTTAGACTCACAGCTTAAAGGGCAATTCACCTTCATTAGCAAAACTGTAATAACTGGAAAAAAACACAGAAATGTGTTCAAACTTTCATAACCTGCCGCATTTTGTAAAATGAAAATGGTAATTGGGGGTGTGGGCAAAAATGGGCGTGGTCACAAAATCGTCTGGATAACGGGCACCCCTAGGCCCGCTGACATTTGTCGGCTCTATCCCCTCCCTTTAATTTTCGCACATTTTCATCATAGGGACCTGAGCAATAGGGATTGGGATGCAGGAAGTGTAAAAAATAATCGTATCTCCTGCTCATCCCCAGTGTTTCTGAACCATTGTGGGTGTGGCTATGCAGCACGCCGCCCCCTAAAATCCTGCCTCCCTAGTCCCGGGCCTTTGAGGCACAAAGTGATGGCTGGTTAAATAATACTATTAATTAAACAATTTTTTTTACAAAGGAATGCTGATTTGTGGGTAAAAACATGACAAATTGCCCTAAGTTTTGCACTTTTCAGCCAAGGCCAATGTAGTAAGTGCGGTTATGATATTCGCCTTCAGTTACAAGCGATCCTGACAGTGACGTTGAATCAGAGTGCGATTCGTCAGTCCCTATTTCTCTGTCTAATTAAAACAACACACTCTAGATTAATCTTGGCCTCATTCTTGCTCCAGCCCAGCCTTGTATCGATCGCATACAAATTTTAATTCCTTTACGCCGGGAGCAATTTTCGGATCAGTCATTTTATCCTTCAAAGTGATTTTATTTCCCACTAACGAGCCATTAGGATCTCATTTTAGATTCCATTTGCAATTTGTGCTGTCAGAGGGCTGCAAAGGGGAAGGAGGGGGCAACATTTAAGCCTCCATTCAGAATCATTTATAGTCAATGCTCAGTATGATTTACAGCAATTGTTCTCCTACTTGTACTGAAGAGAAATTACACTAAATGCCATAGGATAATGTTGGATTCTTAAAGGGGAGCTCACACAGTTAAATTGTGCTTGGTGTTAAATAAATCATTTCACAAATAGGGTTTATTTATCTTTTAATACAAGTGTGCTTTGTCAACTCAATATTTTGTTCCCTGTTGCAAACACCCTAACCACACTGTTGTGCAAAATGCTGACTCATTCCTCAATTGGCCAATTAGATCAGGGGAAATCTGTCAGTGACTCACAGCAGTGTTGGTTGCAGACTGGGAAAAGTGTTAGGTTGTGGGCCAAATAAAGAAATAATTTGACAAATGTAAAAGTTTCTGGGCCTATAAACAGGGGTATTTTGGCACAACAGATACCCACAGCATTTTAGTGCCATGAAAGATTGCCAATGCTACCCACTGCTTGAACCAAAGACTCCCTGCTAGTGATGAGTAGTGATGGGCAAATTCCTCCCGTCCCGATTTGCCCAAAAATTTGCGAATTCTAAATTTTGATGCCTGCGTCAATTTTAACGCTGACGTTAAAGTCATTGGGTGTCCTAATAGTGTTGACGAGTTTTGAGGCAAGCGACTTTTCTGATGCAAATTCACTTCTGGCGAATTTATTCGCCCATCACTAGTGATGAACAAATCTGTCATGTTTTGCTTCACCGCAAAAATTTGAAAAACTGCAAAAAGTTCAAAAAAGTCAATAGGGGACACATATTATAATGTGCACATTTTTTTCTCACTCCAAATGCATAAAAGTCAATTTTTTCTTGTGATGACTTTTTTGTCTTGGCAACTTTTTGTTCAAATGCATTAAAGTGATTGGGAATTTTTTGACTTTTTTGTTTCTGCAACATTTTTGTCTTTGCGAATTTTGTTGCAGTTTTGTGGAGAAATCCAGGAATCCATGTATGCTAAAAGAAATTTGGCTCATCACTACTCCCTGCTCCTCCCACTGCAAGTTACCATCAGAGTGTTGTGGTCCAGAGCTAAAACTGTAAGTCCGACATGGGTCTAGTTGGGTAGGGTTAGGGTTAATTTTAAATCTGTTGGAGAACCTGGAAGTGATGTCATCATGGACCAGTGACATCATGCTGATAGGTGGGTCAATCAGTTTGAAAAAAAAAAGTGTTTTTCTTCTACTCCCCAGATCCTCAGTCTGTGAACCCAAGTACGGGACATGTGGACCACCTACATAGTCATAGTTCCAAACATGAGTACTTTGCAGGAATTCTGCAGGTACCTGACCTAATGTAGGACAGATTCATTGCTCTTCCCCCTGTAAACTGCCATTATATTGTTCTAGTCCCACCCACTGCTTGAGTTAAAGACTCCATACCCTGCCCCTATGTAAACTGTCATTAAAGTTTCCAAGTCCTGCCGACTGCTTGAGTTAGAGACTCTATGCCCCATGTTCACTGCCATAGGTACTTTGCCATTGGTCTAGTCTGGTCTGAACACTATCTTTCTAGTCTACTGTTTGTGGGCTTTTCCTTGTTTGGATCTTTACCCAAGTATATAAGTCAGGGGTTCCCAACCTTTTTTTCCCATGAGCCACACTTGAATCTAAAATCTGTGGTGGAGCCACACTAGCAAGAATAAATTCCTTTGAGGATGCCAAATAAGGACTGTGATAGGCTAACTGATAGCTCCATGATGACTATTAGCCTGCAGGAGGTTCTGTTGGAGTAAATCCATGTCTTTCTGCCTCCAAAACTTGAATTCAAGCCAGAAATTTTAAAATGGGCTCTTACTATGAGCTCACTGAGAGCAACATCAATGGAAGCGGAGAGCAATGTGTTGAGTCAATGGTTGGGGATCACTGGTACAGCTCCTCACACTATAACATATCATTAAAGTTCTCCAGTCCCCTTATTGAGTCTCTTGCTGTATGGGGTCCTGACAGTTTGGCATAAAACTGGTATCACCTGTATCTTTTATCAGTTCGCTGCCAGTCTTTACTTGGGCTGAATTAGGAAACTCTTTAATTCAACCCTCACCAGCTGGCCGAGATCGAGACGGAAACATCTGGGTGATGAAAGATAGTTCCAGGCAGTGAGTTTGGAGACAATATCAATCGTGAGTCCCAAAACTGTTTTGTGAAATGAGAAATGTTTGCTTTGCCTTCCTGAAATACAATGTAGACCTTCCAGTCCGGTGCTGCGAATTTAGAGAGCTCATAAAACTTGACTTCAACTGCTCAAATACAAGTTACTGTAGATGCTCTAAAAACCATAAAAGCAACAATTTGCCTTCTTTCATCCACATTTCAACATAAGTCATGTTTATACATTGATTTAATCTCCTCTAACAATTGGCTGCTTTATACACGATCAATCGAGGGATCAAAGTTCTTGTCTTCCTATTCATTTTAAAGAGATACTAATCATTTATCCCTCTTATCCTTTAAAATGCCCTGTTTCTAGTGATGGGCAAATTTGCGCCGTTTCGCTTCGCCGGAGAATTCGCGAATTTCCCGCGTAATTCGCAAAACGGCAAATTTTTGCGGGCGAATTTTTGCAGGCGTTTTGCGAATTTATTTGCTTGCGGCGAATCGCGCAAATTCGCTGCAAATTCACGCCTGGCGAATAAATTCGCCCATCACTACCTATTTCCAATAAGAATGGAGTGATTGGAGTAATACAATTATAAGCTATATAGTATCCCAAAACAATAAGGAAAAAGTGTTTATAAATAAGATTTATTATAAGGACTTGCATATAAAATTGTTCTGAGCACACTTCTGAGCAATTTTGGAATTTACATCAATTATTTTTTTCTAGTTTTCGAGTTTTTTCAGACTGCCGATATAGTGAATTTGAAACTACAGATTTGAAACTACTAGAGAAGTTTCTCATAAGACTTCTCTGCTCACTAACTTAATTTTCTAAACAGAATATTATTACAAGACAAGAGTTCACAGCACTTCAGCCAGTGCTTGGCATTTTACATAATGACGTTAGATTTGTTTGCATTTGATGACCCATAATACCCCACACACTTTCTTGGATTTTAGATGGTGTGTCTGGAAGCTTTTGGTCTCAACTGTGTCCAGTAGTGATTAGTGATGGGCGAATTTATTCGCCAGGCGCAAATTCGATGACAGCGAATAAATTCGCGAAACCACAGCGGAAATTCAACAACAAAAATTCGCCGGCGTCAAAAAAAATGGACGATGGCGTCCGTTTTTTGGGACACCGGCGCATTTTCGCCAGCGAATTTGCATTGGCATCAAAGAAACGGATGCCACCATCAAAAAGGAGACGCCGGCGCAATTTTGTAAATTTTTCGCCATTTTGCGAATTTTGTTGAAAATTCCCACATTTTTCTGCGAAGCTAAACGCCCCAAATTCGCCCATCACTAGTAGCGATGAGTGAAATTTTTCACCAGATTTCGCCATGAAAAAAAAAAATGCCCATAGATGGGTGTGAAAAAAAAAATTGTTGTCACCCATTGAATTAAATGCATTTGGTGCATTGTTCTTAGTTTCCCAAATTTTCGCAGAACAGGTTAGATTCGCTCATCACTAGTTTCCAGATACTTTTTACCATATAGTGAATTTGCAGTTGTTAATCACAAATATATAGCTATTTCTATAATGTAGACTATTACAGGTATGGGACCTGGTATCCAGAATACTTGGGACCTGGGTTTTCTGGATAAGGGATCTTTCTGTATGATTGGATCTCCATACTTTAAGCCTACCAAAAAATTATTTAATCATAAAATAAACCCAATAGGCTGATTCTGCTGCCAATAAGGAGTTTTCTGGGTAACGGGTTTCCAGATAACGGACACCATACCTGTATCGGCAGCGACGGTGTTCTGTATTTCTTTCTTCTTTCGTCCCCACACACTCCTTCTGTACTTATTAATTTAGAATTCAAATGAGCTAGAAATAATTTCAGGATGTTTTGCAGCTCAGATGTTATATTACCGGCAGATTATATAATCAGGGCAGTAATTAAATGAGACATGTTTGTGATTCTATCTTTGTGCTTAATTTAAAGCAGGACGAGAGATAAACATAGACTGATACTCGGAGAAAATTACCCGAGTCTGCTCTTTGTAAGAAAACATCGCTTTCATGACTCGAAGGAACGAAACAGATGTGAAGCTTAAATAAACTTTTCAATTGGTCTTCTTTATTTTTATAGTTTTTTAGTTATATGACCCCATCTAAAAACAAATGCTCCGTAAAGCTATAAATGTAATGTTATTGCTACTTTTTATTACTCATCTTTCTATTGGGGAGCTGCGGAATAAAAAGCTAAATAACTCAGAAACCACAAATAATAAAAAACGAAAACCAATTCCAAGTTGTCAAGGGTTGAATTTCAAATTGAAAAAACTTCGAAATTCAAATTCAAAAAGACCAACCAAAATGAAGTCAGAGTTTTTTTTTTGGTAGAATATGTCAGTTTTCAATCTAATAGGTCCGTATTTGGCCAAATTTGAATCGTTTGAATTGAAGGAATAGCATATTCGATCAAATTCGATTCAAAGTTTTTCCCCCAAAAAAACTTTGAGTTTTCATCAATTGTCTCCAGATAGGTTCTAGGAGGTCCCCCATAGGCTAAAACAGCAATTCGGCAGGTTTTAGGTGGCAAATGGTCGAAGTTGAATTTTTAAAGAGACAGTACATGATAAATTTGAATATTCTAATTTTTTGAATCATTTACAAATTCAAATCGAATTTGGACTATTCCATAGTCAAAGAACACAAAAAATAACTTGAAATTAGATTTTTTTTATTTGAAAATTCACCTCGACCTTTGATTAATCTGCCCCTAGAGGTCAATGAAAGCCTGATACAGAACATGGCAAGTTATATTCTCATATTACTGAACCAGTACAGGTATGGGACTAGGGATGTAGCGAACGTCGGAAAAAAAGTTCGCGAACATATTCGCGAACTTGCGCAAAAACGCGAGCGGTTCGCGAACGGTTCGCGAACCCCATAGACTTCAATGGGAAGGCGAACTTTAACATCTAAAAAAGACATTTCTGGCCAGAAAAATGATTTTAAAGTTGTTTAAAGGGTGCAACGACCTGGACAGTGGCATGCCAGAGGGGGATCAAGGGCAAAAATGTATCTGAAAAATCTGCCTGTGTGTGCTTGGAAGAGATAGTGTAGGGGGAGAGCTGTTAGTGATTTCAGGGACAGATGATAGTAAATTTGCTGGCTAGTAATCTGCTTGATACTGCTCTGTATTGGAGGGACAGAAGTCTGCAGGGATTTGAGGGACATTTTAGCTTAGGTAGCTTTGCTGGCTAGTAATCTACTGTTCTCTTTAAACAACTGCCATACGTTGACCTTGTAGGCATTGTTTGCCCAGTTTTTTTGGACGCAGCCACTGAAGCACAGTTGCCAGAAAAAATATGCCATATAAATGCTGAAAATAGTAATTTTTCGCCATACGTTGACCTTGTAGGCATTGTTTGCCCAGTTTTTTGGTCGCAGCCACTGAAGCACAGTTGCCAGAAAAAATATGCCATATAAATGCTGAAAATAGTAATTTTTTGCCATATACGTTGAGTCAACGTATGGCAAAAAATGACTATTTTCAGCATTTATATGGCATATTTTTTCTGGCCTCTGTGCTTCAGTGGCTGCGGCCAAAAAAACTGGGCAAACAATGCCTACAGGGCAAATAATGCCTAAAAGGTCAATTTATACACTAATACAGCGATGGATACGGATTACGTAAAATATATTATGGCTGCTTGAAAAAAGTCACTCCGGTGTTTTTTCTGGAGACGGTAATATTATGGATATTTAGACAGAATGTGAACAAGGTCACACAGCTAGATGGCAGTTGGTTGAATAACACACTGGGCAAAAAATGCCTACAGGGCAAATAATGCCTAAAAGGTCAACTTATACACTACTACAGCGGTAGTAAAATAAAAAAAAGTAAAAAAAAAAAAATGAATATTAAAAAAAAAAATTAAAGTTGGTGCTGCTGAACTACTAGGAGCAGCAGATTAGCACACCAGTCCCACTCCCCAACGCTGCTAGACTAATAGCACTGGGCTCTTATAGTAGTAGTAGTAGTAGTAGTAGTAAAACAACAAAAAAATAAATAAAAGCAGTCCTTACAAGGACTACTGTTATTGCAGCAGTCAGCAGATGAGATCAGAAGCAGGACAGCTGCCCACTGCAGCTACATACAGAGCACTGCAGTAGAAGGTAGATTACTAGCCAGCAAAACTACCTAAGCTTAAATGTCCCTCAAACCCCTGCAGACTTCTGTCCCTCCAATAACAGAGCAGTATCAAAACGATTACTAGCCAGCAAACTTTCAACTGTCCCTGAAATCACTAACAGGCAGCAGCTCTCTCCCTACACTATCTCTTCAGCACACACAGGCAGAGTGAAAAAACGCTGCAGGGCTTCGGTTTTTATAGGGAAGGGGAGTGGTCCAGGGGAGAGCTTCCTGATTGGCTGCCATGTACCTGCTGGTCTGGGGTGAGAGGGCAAAAAAAAGCGCCAACAATGGCGAACCCAAAATGGCGAACGTCGCGCGACGTTCGCGAACTTCCGGCGAGTGCGAACACCCGATGTTCGCGCGAACAAGTTCGCCGGCGAACAGTTCGCGACATCTCTATATGGGACCTGTCATCCAAAAAACTTGGGACTTGGGGTTTTTAGAATAAGTGAATCCTTCCATAATTTGGATTTTCATACCTTAAGTCTACTAGAAAATCATATAAACATTAAATAAACCCAATAGGCTGGTTTTGCCTCCAATAAGGATTAATTATATCTTAGTTGGGATCAAGTACAAGCGACTGTTTTATTATTACAGAGAATAAGGAAATCACTTTGAAAAATGTGGATTATTGGATAAATGGGAGACAACCTTTCCGTAATTTGGAGCTTTCTGGATAACGGGTTTCCTGATAACGGATCTCATACCTGAAGTGATGCCGTTAAAGTTACAGTATCTACAGCAGATCCTCATCTTCTGCCATGTTCTCAGAGCAAGAGCTGAGGAGAGTCTCTCCATGATGTGGTTGTACAGAGAGAGTTGAATGCAATTGAGACAATTAAAGGGGATGTATAGTCATGCCATCACTTTAGGGAATGATGATGACGTTCCTAAAAATAAGTATGTTTCCAGTATACATAAAGATAATGGTCCAGACCCAATTGGATCAGAGAATTCATACTTATTTTTAGTGATAATGTGAGAGTACATGGTGGTCTAGTGGGGTGCAGGGACACCCACTGCTGGGCACCCTCCTCCTCCTCTTGCTCCGCCCCTGGTCTGGCATGCCGTCTGATGTCATCGTGCTTGGCGTGTATTTCAAATATTTAAAGGTACCACAACCCTATTTACATTGCCCAACGTAGGTCTATTTTCTAATAGACCCTTGCCTGTCCTTGATTTCTGAAAACTCGCTGCCTGTACCGACCACTGCCTGTTACTGAACATTGTTAAGGTGCGGACTTTGTACTGAGCAACTGGTTGGTATTGACCTCAGCCTGTGACCTCGACTACGCCTATGGCTCATCATTTTGTACCACACTGTCTGTCTGGTTTGACCTTGGCTAGTGTATCCTGACTATGCTCCAGATTCCTGATTGGTACTGACCAGGCCTGTTCCATGACTTTGCTCCTGTTTCCTGTCCTTCCTGTACATGTTCGGTTCCATTGCTGCCCATAATGCTCTCCTTGGTTCTCTCACTTTAAGACCTGGTGGCATCTGAATAGGAGAGGGCTCCTCCCAAAGTGAAAGGCTCATGTTATAGGCAGAATCGTGAGCCATGACTGGGACTTTGGTGTTAGTTCAGGGTTTTGGGATACCTTACATTACAGATTCCTACAGAAGTCCTTAACATGAAGGGATGACCATACATCCCCTTTAAAGGAGAACCAAACCCTTTATAGCGCAGTGTGCCGGGTTTTCAATGCATGTCCCGAAAGTCGCAGAAATTGTCAAAGCGCCGGAAGAAGATCCAAAGATTACCGAAGAGAAGAAGATGTTGTTGTGAACTTTGATGCCCCGAATCTGCAACGAGGGGTAAGAAAAGAGTTAGGGGCATTTACCAAGGGTAACACCTAGGCTGGGGGGAGAGCAGGGGGTCTATGTAGGGTAGGGGGATAGGGGGTTTTAATATAAAGGGTTTGGTTCTCCTTTAAAGGTAAAATATCAACTTAGTTGTTCTAGGAACTGGTTTGCAGACAGGAAGGATTTTTTTTTTCCTTTTCTTAGGCAAATTGGAGACAGCTTCAGTTGTATTGCTTTCCTCTGGATCATAAAGAAAGGATTTACCTGGTCAAAAGGTTTAAAGGAAAGGTAAAGTCTCAAATGAATGTAAAATTGATCAGAACACTCTTCTAAGCATTTACCGTATATACTCGCGTATAAGCCGAGTTTTTCAGCACCCAAAATGTGCTGAAAAACTCGACCTCGGCTTATACGCGGGTCATACGCCAATCCCTCACCGGATCCCTCACCTCCCTCTCCCATAGCGCATCAGGACTCTGTGACTGACGATCGCCGCCCGGAGCAGGTCCAGGAGCTCCGGGCGGCGCGTCCTTCCCTGCCGGCGTCGCTCCCAAAATGGCGGCGCCCATGGCCGCCACGTGGGTAGCGGCGCCGGCGCCTCTACCCACGTGGCGGCCATGGGCGCCGCCATTTTGGAAGGACGCCGGCAGGGAAGGACGCGCCGCCCGGAGCTCCTGGACCTGCTCCGGGCGGCGATCGTCAGTCACAGAGTCCTGATGCGCTATGGGAGAGGGAGGTGAGGGATCCGATATTACGCGATTGATGTGAGCTGCTGCTTCCACATAGGAGACAAACTGTTTGGATTCACCATGTTATTAATCTCAAAGCATTTCAAACTCTCAATATATATGTAGTACATTTAATCACTGTCAAACTCACAGTGTGCTTCTTGGGTGTACTGGAGAATCCTGCATTAATATTTTATGGGTCTCATCAGAAATGGATCTGCATCATATTTGAAGTTCATACTGGGCAGTATCTTTTATTATCTGTTTCTTTATTAAATTGCTTCAGACTGGCATTCTCATTTATTTTAAAGGTGTAATAATCTAGCCTTACACTTTTCAGAGCATATACAATGGACGCCTTTGGTTTGCTTGGGGAAGTGCAATCCTTATTCTCAGCAGGGCTGTCTATATGACTAGAGGAGCGTTCCTGTACAAAGTACAGATTGATTTTCAATCAGCCCCTAGGCTTATACACGAGTCAATAAATTTTTCCAGTTTTCTTAGGTAAATTAGGTACCTCGGCTTATACACGGGTCGGCTTATACACGAGTATATACGGTATTATTCTTTGTTTATTTCAGCCAACCAGCTACAGATGGTTCATTTTCTGAGAAAAGAGAAAGTCTTGTGATGTTACTCTGCTTGTAATTGGAGAAACACAAGATGACTCTTTCATTCATTTTATTTCAAATGCATGTCAACATCTTTCTTAGACTCACTAAATTCATTTTCAGCTGACTAAAATGAAGAGGAAGTGGTGCTTCTGTTTCAAATTCATATCAGCAGGCGAAAAACGGCTAAAATGATATGAGAATCCTGAGAATTCTTTGTAATCTTGTTCTTTTTCAAATTGTACTGAACGGCTTTCCTTAAAATAACATGTGCAATACTACATTGCACCTGTAACTGATGAGAATCTCTTTCTCTCTGTCTATGCTCACTTTGAAAAACAATAAAAATTGTAAGTTACAAAAAAAAACTGCTAATATCTTGAAAAGTGGAAAAAAAAATATTCATGTAAATTGAAATGATGCCTACAAGAGAGCTCTGAACATTTTGACATTAATGTGTTTTGAGGTTTTACCTTTTCCTTATCCGTTATTATCTGTACAGTAAATATGGTATCTTATCGAGAAACTTTAGTGGAAACTATAATTTCCTTCATTATCTGGTCAGCCAAATAATTCATTTCTCAGTGTTTGCCCCTGTATGAAGCATAAAGAACCCATCAAATGTTTATTGAGAGCACAGACATCAGCTGGATACTCAGCATGCTCCATTGGGTTATAACAACGGGGAGTGGGGTCCCATTGGGGAGTTATGCTAGGAATCTGCCGTTGAGCAGATCAGGATTTTCTCTTGTTTCTCCAGCAAAGCGAATATAAAACCAGATAGACATGATTGATATGATTGCCTAGATAAGGCCCCAGCTGCCTCTATGTATTGTTATTTTCCAGACAGATGGCTGGAGCACTTGTAAATCTGTTATTCTATTTAATAGTCATTACTGTGCTCTCTGCCTTGTGCATGCCTAATATTATATTTTGCTTAGTTAAATACTGGGTTGCTTTAGCCTTTAATTTAGTTTGTCTAGAAAACCAACTTCAACCGATGAGACTCATGGAAGAGGACACCATTAAATGTCAACTTTCCTGGAAAACAAAAGTGACAAGACTTCCTCTCTGTCGCTCTTCACCACAATTCTTTAGCTTTCCTCAAATTTTGGTGGTGGTTACAACTGTTGCCTTGCAGTGCAGGGTTTCTAAGGCCGGTTCCTACAAGGTCAACCTGCTATATAAGGGATGTAGGTTATTTCTGTGGCCTTTGGTATGGTTAGTTTATATACAGGTATCCCGTAATCCAGAATGCGTGCTACTTGGGGTTTTCCAGATAATGGACCTTTTGGTAATTTGAATCTTCATGCCTTATGTCTACTTGAAAATCATGGAAACATTAAATATATCTAGTCTGGTGGAATACACAAAACACCAGTTGATGTTAAACTATTGGTTGATAGGATCTGCTGAGAGTTGAACTAGGACCTTTCATGTTCTCATCTTCAAATTGTCTTTAATAATGCTAATTCAAGCATTGTATCTGCTTTATCAGCAGTACCTAATTCATTTTATATCAAGTCTTGTTTTCTAAGGGTTCTTGTTTTCTCCTACTTAAGTTCCTGGAACTTTCAGTTGTTCCAGTCTTTGTTCATCTTCAGCCGACTGCATCCCTTTCCAGCTACCTCCTCAGATCTTGACTTCTTCATCCATTTCAAGCTTCCTACTCTGAAGTAGCCTCATTGGACATTTCCACACATCATCTCTTGTACCTTGTTCTTTTCGGGACTCTCTGAATTTCTGTATTCCATGTACAGAAAACCTAGTCTCTCAATTCACCTCTTAGTATGTTCGGTAAAAAGAATTAGTATCTTAACCCCCCATTCTTAATTTAAAGCTCAGTTAAGTGTTCAAGAATGAACAAATTAATTATTACTATCCTTATAAAAATGCCATAATCATACAATTTTAGACTTTCCATCTTGTGCATCACATGGTCACATAACCCAAAATGAGCTCATGGCCCCTTCATCTGGGGCTACTTCAAGCTTTGTCCTTCTCCTGTATAAGAAAGATATCTATACTCCTGAAAACTAGATATGCTTTGGACCTCATTTAAGGTCAATAACATTGAAGAATTTGTACTGATGTTCTTTACAAAGTAGACGCTTGAAAGTAAATGCATTCAGTAAATTGCAGTTTATTGAAAAGTATTCATTTGAAAGGTCAGATGCATTAGACTTATCCATAAAAAACATTGATTTAGAGATACTGTAAAACATTACATTAGTTAAGAATCAATTGGCCACCTAATGTACCCAGTTAGATAATGTTTTTTTTCCTCCTCTGCAACTATTTCTTGATGTTGTGTCTTGTCTGAGATTATTATATAATCCCCTTATATATTTATACATAGTTATCATATCACCCCTTAATCGCCTCTTCTCCAGCGTGAACATCTCCAATTTGGCCAGTCTTTCCTCATAGCTAAGATTTTCCCTTTACCAGCTTAGTTGCCCTTCTCTGTACCCTCTCTAATACAATAATGTCCTGTTTGAGTGATGGAGACCAAAACTGTAAGACATATTCTAGATGGGGCCTTACCAGTGCTCTATATAGTGGAAGAATGACCCCCTCCTCCCGTGAATCTCTGCCCCTTTTAATACAGCTCAAGGCTTTATTTGCCCTTGATGCTGTTGATTGGCATTTCTTGCTGAAGAGTAACTAAATCCCCCAATTATTTGTTTTAAACTATATCCTGCCTCCTTCTCAATTGAATCAACCCAAGGGGTAGAAACGAAAGGTCTTTCCATAACAGGTTTCTAAATGCAGAGATGTAAGGGCCAGCGGCTGCCATGTTTATACGTATCACATCCTGTCTCATGCTCCACACTATAAACAGATAAACTTCGAAATAACGATTTATATCAGGATTTGTGGAGTTTATACATATTCTTAGAATGGTGGCCTTTTCTTTAAACATTAGGTTTAGGCTTCAGATTAAATAATAATAACTCTGGCAAATAAAAGAACATCTATTAAAATAAAAGTAATGGAAGAACAAACTGCCCAAATGGAATCCAGTCAATGGAAAAAAAAAAACAATGGATGACTAAAGCAAAGGATTCTCATGCCCCCACAGTTAATGGTTCTAATTCAAGCCAGGAGGTTGTTTCCTACTTGGGATGGACATAATCACAACCTGTTTTTTAAGCATCAACTGTCTGCTCTACCTAGAAACCCACCTGTCAGGTAAACAACTTGATATGTCTAGCATAAATAGCTCTCCAAATGAATATTGGATTTTTTTTTTTGCAATAATTTTTTTCTCTTGGAGAAGGATAGCTTTTGACACGTTCTCCTGATCACGCGTATGTGATTCCCAATGATATAAAGGTTACAGAATAAGCTTCCCATATGCCGAGCAACATCATTTTGGCAGGAAGGGTTTGCAAATACAACTTAGTCTGGCATCCCAGCTGTGCAGAGCATTGATTGTTTCTGCCTAGAGCTTTAATGTGTCAAGTTGTTTTCAGAGCCGACTCGTCTATTGACAGAGCAACCAGGCAATGGACACTGCTGTGCTGCTCTGATCTCCCTCTTATAATCCTTTCCCCAAAAAAGTAACAGCTGTAAAGGTTTTCTCTTCCATCGAAGGCGGTGTACTTTTCTCAGAAATCTCAGAGGGAGAACTACTCATTACACTTCTCAAAGCTCAAATGCACACCTTGACAAACAGCTCATTTGCTCTAGGAGGGCATCCAGTATTGATCTTTGCTAAAGCTTCTACACAATGATGTGCGATTCCCGTTGTGCCTGTGGTTGGCAGAAGCCATCTGCAGAACTCTACTACAATGATCTAAATCCAGCAAATCAAGTTTTTATGGGAAACAATAGGAACATGTTCATGCTTCCTGGGGCAAGTTTTCAGATACATCCCAAGAAAGTAGTGGAAGAACTAAGAGGGTCTTCAAGGGACTGGTGTTCACAACGCACCATCTCCCGGGATTGGATCAACCCTTTCCAGGTGAGACCCTCTTGGAAAATTTAGCTTCCTTATCTCTTGTATAAATTAGGATGTAGTATATGACTTTTATAAAAGAGACGGATCCCATAAAGCCTACAAAACTATATTAAAGCTTAAAATCAATGCAGACAAGCATAATTGTATGTGATTTAAGTGTTTTTTCTTGCTTTGCTTTTCATAGTGATTTCCATATCAAATTGTACTCATGTTTTGTATGTTCCACACTTGCTTATTTACTTTAAATAGTATTCAGTCCTTCGTTGATTAGGAATCAAGCATTTCATTAGAAGAGACCCGCCAATAAAATATCAAATGTTGTTATAGGTTTTGAGAGTATGGGTTGATATTAAAGGGGAAATGTATCTTCATATTTCAGACCAGAAAGCAGACTGACCCTAAGGCAAGCTTTATATTAAATACAAAAAGGAAAAATTGTGAGAGCACTCCATGGCTAAATAAAAATGTACTTAAATACATTGGAAGTGCTACTGACCTGGCCAAATTAACTACAGACATAGAAAAAAAAAGAAGAAAAATTGATCAATGCACATTCCCTGGTCCCCTGTCATATCAGTAATCTATGCAGATACATGTATTTACAAAGACGGGGTTTTTTAGTTACAAAATTATGATCATAAGATTGATAAGCCACCATACCACGTCAAGGTAAAACCCATATGGCGGTCCCTAACTATTTACCTCTGGTCATAATTTCAAATGCTAAAGCCTCCCGGCATAAGAGCATTACCTGAAAAATAAGGTCTCCCGACCTGGGCATTGGTTTTCATCATAGGGCTTAGTCCTCCCCCGCCATTAGCTTACAAAGGGGAGAGATAACCTAGACCCCAGCATTGGTTCCATGAGATTAACCCTCCCCCGCTTGCGGCTTTTAAGAGAGAGAAACTGCCCAGACCAACACCCATTTCCAAAGGCATTGTTCCACCATTTAAAGAGACAGGTATGGGGGGTGCTACAACCACATGGAAGCCTGGCCTGCAGCATAGCTGCTGAACTTCTAAACAGAATAAATCTGCTACAATACAAAATACAAAAAGGAAAAATTGTGAGAGCACTCCATGGCTAAATAAAAATGTACTAAAATACATTGGAAGTGCTACTGACCTGGCCAAATTAACTACAGACATAGAAAAAAAAAGAAGAAAAATTGATCAATGCACATTCCCTGGTCCCCTGTCATATCAGTAATCTATGCAGATACATGTATTTACAAAGACAGGGGGTTTTTTAGTTTCAAAATTATGATCATAAGATTGATAAGCCACCATACCACGTCAAGGTAAAACCCATATGGCGGTCCCTAACTATTTACCTCTGGTCATAATTTCAAATGCTAAAGCTTTATATTATTAGTACAGGTACAGGGTCCAATATCTGCAAACCCATTATCCAGAAAGCTCCAAATTACAGGAAGCCCATCTCATAAAGACTCAATTTTAAGTAAATACTTCAACATTTCCTTTGGCCAAGAATGGCCAAAATGTGCCAGGTAGTAGTAGGGGTTACTCTTGTCTATATTTTATAATGTATATCAATAAAAGGCTCTTTTTATGGGATCCAATTCAAAAGAGGCTGAAGCTTACCCAGTGGGTGAATGTTGATCAGAATGCAGATAAGATTCCCAAATACAGACCAACATTCTGTCCTGGCTGTGCTTTAAAACCCAGTGGGTGAACTTCAGCCTCCAGGACAGTGATCCCCAACCAGTGGCTCTTGAGCGACATGTTTCTCTCCAACCCCTTGGATGTTGCTCTCAGTGGTCTCAAAACAGAAGCTTATTTTTGAATTCCAGGCTTGGAGGCAAGTTGTAGTTGCATCAAAACTAAGTGTAAGGCCAAACAGAGCCTCCTGTAGTCTGCCAGTCCTCATAGGGGCTTCCAAATAGCCAATCACAGCACTTACTTGGCACCCCAGGAACCTTTTCATGTTTGTGATGCTCCCTAACTCTTTTTACAGATTGGAGGACCCTGCTCCAGGGTGTTCCATTGTGTGCAATCCTGGTCTGCCTTATCAGATGTCTATCTGCTTTGCATACAAATAAGGAGGGTCTCTCCTTAACCAAAATGCCCATTTTATAAAGGCATATACATATACAACTACAGAGAAAGGGTCAATGGGCCTTGTGCATTAGAATTGAAATGTAATAGGTTATGTGATCTAATTATTATTATAATTAGTAGTAGTATTGATTCATTTAACCCATAGTGATTCACTACAGTTATTGTTATGGCCAAAACATTGGGATGACATGGTCTGAAGTGTGTATCTCAATGCAAAAAAAAAAAAAAATCACAAGATTTGGGGGCAGAATTACATAGGGTCGAATATAGAGGGTTAATTAACCCTCGATATTCGACTGTCGAATGTAAATCCTTCGACTTCGAATATCGAAGGATTTAGCGATATTCCTATGATCGAACAATTGAAGGAATAATCGTTCGATCGAATCCATCAATCAAAGGATTTTCCTTCAATCAGAAAATTGTTAGGAAGCCTATGGGGACCTTCGCCATAGGCTAACATTGGCCTCGGTAGGTTTTAGGTGGCGAACTAGGGGGTTGACGTATTTTTTAAAGAGACAGTACTTCGACTATCGAATGGTCGAATAGTCGAACGATTTTTAGTTCAAATCATTCGAGTCGAAGTCGTAGTCGAAGGTTGAAGTAGCCTATTCGATTGTCGAAGTAGCCATATTCGACCATTCGAAATGTATTTTTTCTTCTATTCCTTCACTCGAGCTCACTCAAGTAAATGGGCCCCATAAAATGAGCAAACAACAAATCTTATCACCCTCCTCACCAGTGCACCCAGCTCCAGAATAATGACTTCAGGTAATCCATTGTGGTACAGGTATAGGATCCGTTATCGGGAAACCCGTTATCCAAAAAGCTCAGAATTATGGAAAGGCCGTCTTCCATAGACTCCATTTTATCCAAATAATCCGGATTTTTAAAAACGATTTCCTTTTTATCATCAGGTTTTTATCATACAGGTTCATACAGATTTTCCCCAATTTATTCCCCTCCAGTATCTTGGTTTTTACCCATTCATTGCCTGCTTAAGAATGCTGGGAGTTTTTCTCTGATATTGAGTAGTACTATTTATCTTTTAATCTGCCTCTGCCTTGAAACTATTATACTATATTATAATAATGTTGATTATTAAATGTGCAAAAAGCTAGCGACATAATGAACGTAGATGAAGCATTAAGCACACAAATATGTGCAGGCATAAGGCAATGTTCTGTAGTAGAGAACAGGTGCTGACAAGATCAAATGCTCTTGCTTACATACATTCTAATATGATTATATTGTATCACCGCTCTTATAACTCTAGAAAACAATGTGCCGCTAATCCAGAAGGATAATGGGTTTCCTCAGATAATGACTACGGCTGTGATTCTAATCTTACAGAATTTAATTACTGCCGGGATCCTCTCAACAGACTCACATCAAATTTGAATTGTTATATCTGCAAATGAGATCAACACAATTCATATCTGTATTGCCTGCACTTACTGACGGAGCTCTACAGGTCACAGATTTCTTATATTATAAGTGATAATATACTGTTGGATATCAGAAGGGTTTCTGTGACCATATAAAGACACAAGGCTGCAGGCTGAGTTATACAGGGAACTCTGAGTATCACTCATGTATTATAAGGGATAATGTACCCCCTACTGTAAATGATAAGGATATTAGAAGTCACTGAGGGGTTGTTCTGTGACCATATAAAGACACAAGGCTGCAGGCTGAGTTATACAGGGAACTCTGAGTATCACTCATGTATTATAAGGGATAATGTACCCCCTACTGTAAATGATAAGGATATTAGAAGTCACTGAGGGGTTGTTCTGTGACCATATAAAGACACAAGGCTGCAGGCTGAGTTATACAGGGAACTCTGAGTATCACTCATGTATTATAAGGGATAATGTACCCCCTACTGTAAATGATAAGGATATTAGAAGTCACTGAGGGGTTGTTCTGTGACCATATAAAGACACAAGGCTGCAGGCTGAGTTATACAGGGAACTCTGAGTATCACTCATGTATTATAAGGGATAATGTACCCCCTACTGTAAATGATAAGGATATTAGAAGTCACTGAGGGGTTGTTCTGTGACCATATAAAGGCACAAGGCTGCAGGCTGAGTTATACAGGGAACTCTGAGTATCACTCATGTATTATAAGGGATAATGTACCCCCTACTGTAAATGATAAGGATATTAGAAGTCACTGAGGGGTTGTTCTGTGACCATATAAAGACACAAGGCTGCAGGCTGAGTTATACAGGGAACTCTGAGTATCACTCATGTATTATAAGGGATAATGTACCCCCTACTGTAAATGATAAGGATATTAGAAGTCACTGAGGGGTTGTTCTGTGACCATATAAAGACACAAGGCTGCAGGCTGAGTTATACAGGGAACTCTGAGTATCACTCATGTATTATAAGGGATAATGTACCCCCTACTGTAAATGATAAGGATATTAGAAGTCACTGAGGGGTTGTTCTGTGACCATATAAAGGCACAAGGCTGCAGGCTGAGTTATACAGGGAACTCTGAGTATCACTCATGTATTATAAGGGATAATGTACCCCCTACTGTAAATGATAAGGATATTAGAAGTCACTGAGGGGTTGTTCTGTGACCATATAAAGGCACAAGGCTGCAGGCTGAGTTATACAGGGAACTCTGAGTATCACTCATGTATTATAAGGGATAATGTACCCCCTACTGTAAATGATAAGGATATTAGAAGTCACTGAGGGGTTGTTCTGTGACCATATAAAGGCACAAGGCTGCAGGCTGAGTTATACAGGGAACTCTGAGTATCACTCATGTATTATAAGGGATAATGTACCCCCTACTGTAAATGATAAGGATATTAGAAGTCACTGAGGGGTTGTTCTGTGACCATATAAAGGCACAAGGCTGCAGGCTGAGTTATACAGGGAACTCTGAGTATCACTCATGTATTATAAGGGATAATGTACCCCCTACTGTAAATGATAAGGATATTAGAAGTCACTGAGGGGTTGTTCTGTGACCATATAAAGGCACAAGGCTGCAGGCTGAGTTATACAGGGAACTCTGAGTATCACTCATGTATTATAAGGGATAATGTACCCCCTACTGTAAATGATAAGGATATTAGAAGTCACTGAGGGGTTGTTCTGTGACCATATAAAGGCACAAGGCTGCAGGCTGAGTTATACAGGGAACTCTGAGTATCACTCATGTATTATAAGGGATAATGTACCCCCTACTGTAAATGATAAGGATATTAGAAGTCACTGAGGGTTGTTCTGTGACATATAAAGGCACAAGGCTGCAGCTGAGTTATAAAAGGAACTCTGAGTATCACTCATGTATTATAAGGGATAATGTACCCCTACTGTAAATGATAAGGATATTAGAAGTCACTGAGGGGTTGTTCTGTGACATATAAAGGCACAAGGCTGCAGGCTGAGTTATACAGGGAACTCTGAGTATCACTCATGTATTATTATAAGGGATATGTACCCCTACTGTAAATGATAAGGATATTAGAAGTCACGAGGGGTTGTTCTGTGACCATATAAAGACACAAGGCTGCAGCTGAGTTATACAGGGAACTCTGATATCACTCATGTATTATAAGGATAATTACCCCTACTGTAAATGATAAGGATATTAGAAGTCACTGAGGGTTGTTCTGTGACCATATAAAGGCACAAGGCTGCAGGCTGAGTTATACAGGGAACTCTGAGTATCACTCATGTATTATAAGGATAATGTACCCCACTGTAAATGATAAGGATATTAGAAGTCACTGAGGGTTGTTCTGTGACCATATAAAGGCACAAGGCTGCAGGCTGAGTTATACAGGGAACTCTGAGTATCACTGATGTATTATAAGGATAATGTACCCCTACTGTAAATGATAAGGATATTAAAGTCACTGAGGGTTGTTCTGTGACCATATAAAGCACAAGGCTGCAGGCTGAGTTATACAGGGAACTCTGAGTATCACTCATGTATTATAAGGATAATGTACCCCTACTGTAAATGATAAGGATATTAGAAGTCACTGAGGGGTTGTTCTGTGACCATATAAAGGCACAAGGCTGCAGGCTGAGTTATACAGGGAACTCTGAGTATCACTCATGTATTATAAGGATAATGTACCCCCTACTGTAAATGATAAGATATTAGAAGTCACTGAGGGTTGTTCTGTGACCATATAAAGGCACAAGGCTGCAGGCTGAGTTATACAGGGAACTCTGAGTATCACTCATGTATTATAAGGATAATGTACCCCTACTGTAAATGATAAGGATATTAGAAGTCACTGAGGGGTTGTTCTGTGACCATATAAAGGCACAAGGCTGCAGGCTGCTATACAGGGAACTCTGAGTATCACTCATGTATTATAAGGGATAATGTACCCCTACTGTAAATGATAAGGATATTAGAAGTCACTGAGGGTTGTTCTGTGACATATAAAGGCACAAGGCTGCAGGCTGAGTTATACACGGAACTCTGAGTATCACTCATGTATTATAAGGATAATGTACCCCTACTGTAAATGATAAGGATATTAGAAGTCACTGAGGGGTTGTTCTGTGACCATATAAAGGCACAAGGCTGCAGGCTGAGTTATACAGGGAACTCTGAGTATCACTCATGTATTATAAGGGATAATGTACCCCCTACTGTAAATGATAAGGATATTAGAAGTCACTGAGGGGTTGTTCTGTGACCATATAAAGGCACAAGGCTGCAGGCTGAGTTATACAGGGAACTCTGAGTATCACTCATGTATTATAAGGGATAATGTACCCCCTACTGTAAATGATAAGGATATTAGAAGTCACTGAGGGGTTGTTCTGTGACCATATAAAGGCACAAGGCTGCAGGCTGAGTTATACAGGGAACTCTGAGTATCACTCATGTATTATAAGGGATAATGTACCCCCTACTGTAAATGATAAGGATATTAGAAGTCACTGAGGGGTTGTTCTGTGACCATATAAAGGCACAAGGCTGCAGGCTGAGTTATACAGGGAACTCTGAGTATCACTCATGTATTATAAGGGATAATGTACCCCCTACTGTAAATGATAAGGATATTAGAAGTCACTGAGGGGTTGTTCTGTGACCATATAAAGGCACAAGGCTGCAGGCTGAGTTATACAGGGAACTCTGAGTATCACTCATGTATTATAAGGGATAATGTACCCCCTACTGTAAATGATAAGGATATTAGAAGTCACTGAGGGGTTGTTCTGTGACCATATAAAGGCACAAGGCTGCAGGCTGAGTTATACAGGGAACTCTGAGTATCACTCATGTATTATAAGGGATAATGTACCCCCTACTGTAAATGATAAGGATATTAGAAGTCACTGAGGGGTTGTTCTGTGACCATATAAAGACACAAGGCTGCAGGCTGAGTTATACAGGGAACTCTGAGTATCACTCATGTATTATAAGGGATAATGTACCCCCTACTGTAAATGATAAGGATATTAGAAGTCACTGAGGGGTTGTTCTGTGACCATATAAAGGCACAAGGCTGCAGGCTGAGTTATACAGGGAACTCTGAGTATCACTCATGTATTATAAGGGATAATGTACCCCCTACTGTAAATGATAAGGATATTAGAAGTCACTGAGGGGTTGTTCTGTGACCATATAAAGGCACAAGGCTGCAGGCTGAGTTATACAGGGAACTCTGAGTATCACTCATGTATTATAAGGGATAATGTACCCCCTACTGTAAATGATAAGGATATTAGAAGTCACTGAGGGGTTGTTCTGTGACCATATAAAGGCACAAGGCTGCGGGCTGAGTTATACAGGGAACTCTGAGTATCACTCATGTATTATAAGGGATAATGTACCCCCTACTGTAAATGATAAGGATATTAGAAGTCACTGAGGGGTTGTTCTGTGACCATATAAAGACACAAGGCTGCAGGCTGAGTTATACAGGGAACTCTGACTATCACTCATGTATTATAAGGGATAATATACCCCCTACTGTAAATGATAAGGATATTAGAAGTCACTGAGGGGTTGTTCTGTGACCATATAAAGGCACAAGGCTGCAGGCTGAGTTATACAGGGAACTCTGAGTATCACTCATGTATTATAAGGGATAATGTACCCCCTACTGTAAATGATAAGGATATTAGAAGTCACTGAGGGGTTGTTCTGTGACCATATAAAGGCACAAGGCTGCAGGCTGCGTTATACAGGGAACTCTGAGTATCACTCATGTATTATAAGGGATAATGTACCCCCTACTGTAAATGATAAGGATATTAGAAGTCACTGAGGGGTTGTTCTGTGACGATATAAAGGCACAAGGCTGCAGGCTGAGTTATACAGGGAACTCTGAGTATCACTCATGTATTATAAGGGATAATATACCCCCTACTGTAAATGATAAGGATATTAGAAGTCACTGAGGGGTGTTCTGTGACCATATAAAGACACAAGGCTGCAGGCTGAGTTATACAGGGAACTCTGAGTATCACTCATGTATTATAAGGGATAATGTACCCCCTACTGTAAATGATAAGGATATTAGAAGTCACTGAGGGGTTGTTCTGTGACCATATAAAGACACAAGGCTGCAGGCTGAGTTATACAGGGAACTCTGAGTATCACTCATGTATTATAAGGGATAATGTACCCCCTACTGTAAATGATAAGGATATTAGAAGTCACTGAGGGGTTGTTCTGTGACCATATAAAGACACAAGGCTGCAGGCTGAGTTATACAGGGAACTCTGAGTATCACTCATGTATTATAAGGGATAATGTACCCCCTACTGTAAATGATAAGGATATTAGAAGTCACGGAGGGGTTGTTCTGTGACCATATAAAGACACAAGGCTGCAGGCTGAGTTATACAGGGAACTCTGACTATCACTCATGTATTATAAGGGATAATATACCCCCTACTGTAAATGATAAGGATATTAGAAGTCACTGAGGGGTTGTTCTGTGACCATATAAAGGCACAAGGCTGCAGGCTGAGTTATACAGGGAACTCTGAGTATCACTCATGTATTATAAGGGATAATGTACCCCCAACTGTAAATGATAAGGATATTAGAAGTCACTGAGGGGTTGTTCTGTGACCATATAAAGGCACAAGGCTGCAGGCTGAGTTATACAGGGAACTCTGAGTATCACTCATGTATTATAATGGATAATGTACCCCCTACTGTAAATGATAAGGATATTAGAAGTCACTGAGGGGTTGTTCTGTGACCATATAAAGGCACAAGGCTGCAGGCTGAGTTATACAGGGAACTCTGAGTATCACTCATGTATTATAAGGGATAATGTACCCCCTATTGTAAATGATAAGAATATCAGAAGTCACTGAGGGGTTGTTGTGTGACCATATAAAGGCACAAGGCTGCAGGCTGCGTTATACAGGGAACTCTGAGTATCACTCATGTATTATAAGGGATAATGTACCCCCTACTGTAAATGATAAGGATATTAGAAGTCACTGAGGGGTTGTTCTGTGACCATATAAAGACACAAGGCTGCGGGCTGAGTTATACAGGGAACTCTGAGTATCACTCATGTATTATAAGGGATAATGTACCCCCTATTGTAAATGATAAGAATATCAGAAGTCACTGAGGGGTTGTTGTGTGACCATATAAAGGCACAAGGCTGCAGGCTGCGTTATACAGGGAACTCTGAGTATCACTCATGTATTATAAGGGATAATGTACCCCCTACTGTAAATGATAAGGATATTAGAAGTCACTGAGGGGTTGTTCTGTGACCATATAAAGGCACAAGGCTGCAGGCTGCGTTATACAGGGAACTCTGAGTATCACTCATGTATTATAAGGGATAATGTACCCCCTACTGTAAATGATAAGGATATTAGAAGTCACTGAGGGGTTGTTCTGTGACGATATAAAGGCACAAGGCTGCAGGCTGAGTTATACACGGAACTCTGAGTATCACTCATGTATTATAAGGGATAATGTACCCCCTACTGTAAATGATAAGGATATTAGAAGTCACTGAGGGGTTGTTCTGTGACCATATAAAGGCACAAGGCTGCAGGCTGAGTTATACAGGGAACTCTGAGTATCACTCATGTATTATAAGGGATAATGTACCCCCTACTGTAAATGATAAGGATATTAGAAGTCACTGAGGGGTTGTTCTGTGACCATATAAAGACACAAGGCTGCGGGCTGAGTTATACAGGGAACTCTGAGTATCACTCATGTATTATAAGGGATAATGTACCCCCTATTGTAAATGATAAGAATATCAGAAGTCACTGAGGGGTTGTTCTGTGACCATATAAAGGCACAAGGCTGCAGGCTGCGTTATACAGGGAACTCTGAGTATCACTCATGTATTATAAGGGATAATGTACCCCCTACTGTAAATGATAAGGATATTAGAAGTCACTGAGGGGTTGTTCTGTGACCATATAAAGGCACAAGGCTGCAGGCTGCGTTATACAGGGAACTCTGAGTATCACTCATGTATTATAAGGGATAATGTACCCCCTACTGTAAATGATAAGGATATTAGAAGTCACTGAGGGGTTGTTCTGTGACCATATAAAGGCACAAGGCTGCAGGCTGCGTTATACAGGGAACTCTGAGTATACCTTCTTTGATCTTTTCTTCAACCAACTGTCGCCCAGCTGCCAATAGTTAGACACAACCTGGTCAACATGGTACGAGGTTCTTGTGTTGCCTCATTTTCCAAATAAAGCCTCTGTCCCCTGCTCCCCTTCTTTCCAATCTCATACACACACATTGCGCCCCAAGAAAGAAACACAATTTTCTGATTTCTATTGCCATTTACAGCAGCTCAAACACCATCGGCCGCAGCAATGAAAGAAATGATTCCATATAATTAACAATTTTCTTCATTGATTGAATGTGACTTTCTGTAACAAAAAATGCTTTTATTGAATCAGAATTTTCTTTATTTTGTTTCTTTTGGCACAATGCTTTTGTTTTGACCTATTTGGCCGCATCAAAGATGATTCACCGTTACTGAATATTTAACGTGCACAAAATTTGTTTCCATTTGTCTCACAGATTTACTCTATGCCATTGATTTTCAATTCTTCATCGACCTTCTGTAATCTTTAGCGAGTTCATTTTCTGCTTTTTTATTTGTCTCCCGCTCACATTCATAGAGACAGAGAATGGCAGAAAAATGTTCAACTTGTGCATTAGAGTTTATATTGTTGAATATTTAGCTTTGTACAGGTGCAGGATCCCTTATTTGGAAACCTGACATCCAGAAAGCTCCGAATTACTGGAAGGCTATCTCCCATAGAGCCCATTCTCAGCAAATAATTCTAATGGATCCATATTGGTGGAAAAAATCTAATTGGGTTTATTTAGGGGGAGTCCGAATGCTATAGTTTTTACTATAAAATCCAAATTTTTAGTGGGAATTATTTTTTGTAAATAGTTTAGTTACTAAACTCCGAATGCAACAATCACGAAAAATTTGTGATTTTTTTTTTTTAATAAAATGTGACTTTTAAAAAAATCATGAATTTTTCGGAATTTATTAAACCCCGAGGATTGAAAAGTCAGAATCTGAAAATCCGGCATGTCATACCTGTCCAGATTGCATATACGTCAATGGGAGAAGTCCCAATGATTTTTTGATGTGCGCTGGGTTTCGTGCAATACCCCAAAGTTTTCTGAGTCAGGTGGAACTTCCAAAAAAATCATGAAATTTGTGCAAAGCGGATGAAAAAATCATAAAAGATCGAGAAAATCAGATTTTTGCCACAAAGCAAATTTTCGGGAAAATGTAGTAATAAATGAGCTTTAAAAAAACCCAAGCAGATTTGATTGGAGTTTATAGCATAAAATATTGAGATAAATTTGGACTTTGATAAATAACCCCCCTTATTATACCCCGAGGCTGCAAAAAGTCAGAATCTGAAAATCCGCCATCTCAGACCTACCAAGTAGGGATGGGCAAATTTAACCCATTTCTTTTGGCAAAAATGGTTGCAGACGCCCCTTAAAGTCTATGGGCGTCAAAAAAATTATGTTGAGCGCCTTTTTATTTTGACGCACAATAACATACAAGTCAATGGGCGTCATTTTTTCGGCGAAACAAAGCGGCAAAAAAATTTGTCCATCCCTACTGCCGAGGTTGTATATAAGTCAATGGGAGAGGTACCTATCCTATTTGGACGTTTCTGTGGTCTGTGCTGGAATTAGCCCCAAAATCCAACTATTTGTACTTTTTGAGAAAAAGCATGAAAAACTTGAGTGATACGGGAATTTTTTTTAAAAAAATTGTACAATTAGGGTTTTCGCTTGTTTTTATCAAGCTTTTTACCGATCTGATTCAATCTTGCTTTTTTTAATAACAGGTCGAAGTGTGGATTCTAGTTTGGTTTGACTTTTTTATTTTAAAAAATCAGATAAATTCAGATAACCCCACAATGTTTGAAATGATTTTCAGTACAGGTATGTGATCTGTTATCTGGAAACTCGTTATCCAGAAAGCTCAGAATTACGGAAAGGCCGTCTCCCGTATGACTCCATTATATTCAAATAATCCAAATTTTTTTAAAAAAAAATGATTTCCTTTTTCTGTGTAATAATAAAACAGTAGCTTGTACTTGATCCCAACTAACACATAATTAATACTTATTGGAAGCAAAACCAGCCTATTTGGTTACATGATTTTCTAGTAGACTTGGGGGCCGATTCACTAACTTCGAGTGAAGGATTCGAAGTAAAAAAACTTTGAATTTCGAAGTTTTTTTTGGGCTACTTCGACCATCGAATGGGCTACTTCGACCTTCGACAATGACTTCGAATTGAAGTACTGTTTCTTTAAGAAAAAACTTCGGCCCCCTAGTTCGCCATCTAAAAGCTACCAAACTCAATGTTAGCCTATGGGGAAGGTCCCCATAGGCTTTCCTAAGTTTTTTTGATCGAAGGATATTCCTTCGATCGTTGGATTTAAATCCTTCGAATCGTTCGATTTGAAGGATTCAATCGTTCGATCGAACTATTTGCGCAAAAATCCTTCGACTTCGATATTCGAAGTCGAAGGATTTTAATTCCCAGTCGAATATCGAGGGTTAATTAACCCTCGATATTCGACCCTTGGTGAATCGGCCCCTTAAAGTAAGAAGATACAAATTATGGGAAGTTTGTTATCCGGAAAACCCCAGGTCCCGAGCATTCTGGATAACAGGTCCCATACCTGTATATTAATGTATGATGACCCCAATGCACCATTTTGATTTTGTGAATATTTAAATATAAACTTGGTTGTGACACAATGTGAGGATTTCCAATACTTTCCAGTAATTTGACTTTGTTCCCTGACCAATCTCCATGCCCTTTACCTTCTCCTTCCCCAATGTTTGTGCTCCTCAGCACCATTAGTCTCTCTGCACATCCCCTACATTCCCATATCACTATGCCTTCACCTTTAACTTTTCTGATCTCTTTGGACTGTCTCTTGATACCCCCTTCCTCACCAATCTACATTACCTTCTCCATCACCAATGTGTGATCTTACCTTAGCCTCTAATTTCTCCTTACTGACCTCCAAACCCTTTCCTTGCTCCTTCCTTCATTTCTATGCATACCCTCGGCTTCCATGCTCATCTGATCCTGTTTTTATGTTCAAGGAAAGGGTAACTATCACTAGTAAGTAATAACCTAGTAAGAAAAAGATTTCTGTCGAGCTTAATAAATACTCACTGCGACTATGGATGAAAGTGATCATAGCAGTGATCAAACTTCTAAGGGACTAATATAAGAGCAAAGATGCTAAATTGCACCACTCAAGTTACCCAACCAAATCAATCAGCAAAACTACTTGTTGATTGGTTGATATAGATAACTGCACTGGTTCAATTTAGCATTTTGGGGGGTGGGGTGATGTAATTATGATCCACCGTGTCTTTTTTCTTGAATAAGTCATATTAGATACTAAAGTATATCGACTGTATTGAATGTATATATTGGTTTTTGTTTTCCAGGCCAGTCCCGCGCCCATCATTGTAAACACAGACACTTTGGACACAATACCCTACGTAAGCTACACACCGTTTCATGAAAATGTGGTAAGTGTCAACGCTACAGGTACGGAATCCTTTATCCAGAAACTCATTATCCGGAAAGCACAGAATAATGGAAAGGCCGTCTCACATAGACTCCAGTTTATCCAAATTATCCAAATTTTTAAGAATTGCTTTCTAGCGATGGGCTAATAAATTTGCTAGGCATGGATTTGCGGGGAATTTCCACGTTTCGCCGCCACTTGTTGGTTCAAGAATAAAGTTGTACATGGTAGAGTGAATTGTTTGCAATTAAAACAGTGTCATTTAGAAATAAAAAAAGTAAAATATAAAAATCATTACAGGATCCCTTTAATAATTATTGCTCTGGGTTACTGGACAAACTATGCCCATGACTTTCCACATGAATTCCTTGTTCTATGTATGCCCAACTAAAAGCCACACTTTCTCTACTTGGGTTTAGAAGGACAATATCAGACCTGTCAATCATTTTTTTTAATCCAGTATTTTCAAGCACTTGATCTCCAATTACAACTGAACCATTAGTAGCACTTCCCAATTTATTTTATACTCTTCTTTGTTCTAGACTAGTGATGGGCGAATTTATTCGCCAGGCGCGAATTCGAGGCGAATTTGCGCGTTTCGGGCGCCGGCGTCATCCATTATCCAGAAACCCGTTATCCAGCTCCAAATAACGGAAAGGCTGTGTCCCATAGACTCCATTTTATCCAAATAATTAAAATTTTTTTTAAATGATTTCTTTTTTCTGTGTAATAATAAAACAGTAGCTTGTACTTGATCCCAACTAAGATATAATTAGTCCTTATTGGAGGCAAAATCAGCCTATTTGGTTTATTTAATGTTTATATGATTTTCTAGTAGACTTAAGGAATGAAGATCCAAATTACAGAAAGATCCATTTTGTGAAAAATGCCAGGTTCTGAGCATTATGGATAATAGGTCCCATATATATATATATATATATATATATATATATATATATATATATATATATATATATATATATATATATATATATATATATATATATATAATCATCAAAGGATGGACCAGCACTCCAGTTCTGATAAATAATGGTGCTTATATTCACATATCATCGTGCATGATATGTGAATAAAAGCACCATTATTTATCAGAACTAGAGTGCTGGTCCATCCTTTGATGATTATACAGTATTACTTTGACCAAGCACCCGTGAAAATATGTAAGTGGTTGGAGTGCAGGTACCTTGGACATATTATATATATATATATATATATATATATATATATATATATATATATATATATATATATATATATATGTTTTCCAATGAGTATCTGCACTCCAAAGCTGTTGTCAATGGCGGGGTGCACGGTAATTGTTTATGTATCAAGAATCGTCAGACCAGCACTCCCTTTTAAAGTTTAGTAATTTTATTGTCATTCTGTAGTATCCGACGTTTCGGTCCACATTTGGACCTTTTTCAAGGATCCTTGAAAAAGGTCCAAATGTGGACCGAAACGTCCGAAGATTCTTGAGATATATATATATATATATATAGTGAATAAAGTACCCCCTCTTGTAAAATATAAGGATATTATAAGTTACTGAGGAGTTTCATGACCATATAAAAACACGAGGCCGAAGGCCGAGTGTTTTTATACAGGTCATGGAACTCCGAGGTAACTTCTAATATCCTCATATTTTACAACTGGGGGTACTTTATTTATTATAATACACAAATTTTAGTGAGTCATTTGACAGAAATTACATCACTACTCACCGTTTATAACTGATGACATCACTACTCACCGTTTATAAGGATATAATTTACAAGATATTCATGGCTTTTGTGTATTATATATATATATATATATATATATATATATATATATATATATATATATAACAATCCAACATATGTGATGCACTAATTCATAGAACTCAAGGGATAAGGTGCTTAGGGTGCATAAACCCTGCCCGTGGGGAGTCACTCTTTAGTATAAAACGTAGTGTTTATTTCAAACACTTAAAATGTAATGCAGCATTCCATACATATGGGTAAATTCAGGAGCATATTTATATAAAGTTCTGTGCAGTTCAACAACACGGTACGTGTTAGTCTTAAGACTTATCTGTACAGAGTCATGAGCCGCTGCGACGTTTCGGGGGAGCCTATCGCACCCTTTCTCGAGCTGGTTCATGATCCTCCGTGTCCTGACAAACAATGTCTGCATTCTGCCTGCTGTGGAAGAAGACGAAAATTACGTATATGGTTGCCATGGAGACGCACTCTCAAGCACATGAAAAGCAGAGATGTCCATTCACATTTTAGTTTCTATGGAGCATCGCATGGCAACCTATTATACCAAAATTCAAAGTTAAGAGTAAAAAATCAAGCTATATACATATCCATATACTAACATGTACAAGCATCCATAATACATCGTTAATACAAAAAGAGATGTAAATCAAAATCTTTGTTTAGTCCTTTTGGGGCTAGTGAGTCCAATCGATGTATCCACTGGACTTCAGCTTTTTTAAGGGCCAAAACTCGGTCACCCCCTCTTTTTAAAGGTGGAATATATTGTATGACCCAGAACCTTAGATTTTCTGCCGAGTGTCCAACTTCAATACAATGTCTAGATACCGGTAAGTTTTTATTTCTAGTATTTATGGTCGATCTATGCTGGGAGAACCTATCACGCACCTTCTCTGTAGTTTCGCCCACATAGATCTTGCCACACGGGCCCTCCAACATGTCAACAACGAAGTTGGTATCAAATGAATTGTAGCCCCTTATCTTATATCTTTTGTTGTTCACTCTATGTTGGAATTCTTTTACATAAACTTAAAACCCAATAGGCTGGTTTTGCCTCCAATTAATTAATTATATCTTAGTTGGGATCAAGTACAAGCGACTGTTTTATTATTACACAGAAAAAGGAAATCATTTTTAATCATTTTAAGAACAGGTATGGGACCTGTTATCCGGAAACCCATTATCCAGAAAGATCCAAACTTTCATAGACTTCATTATAATCAAATAATCCAAATTGTTAAAAATGCTTTCCTTTTTCTGTGTAATAATAAAACAGTAGCTTGAATTTGATCCCAACTAAGATATAATTAATCCTTATTGGAGGCAAAACCAGCCTATTGGGTTTATTTACTGTTTATAAGATTTTCTAGTAGACTTAAAGTATGAAGATCCAAATTACAGAAAGATCCATTATCCAGAAACCCCCAGGTCCTATGCATTCTGGGTAACAGGTCCCATACCTGTAATAATCTCATTAATTTTGACTTTTAAAACTCAAAATTCAGACTTTTTATCTCATGATTATGAAGTGTTAGTCAACTTTAACATGGGGCACATTTACTAAGCTCGAGTGAAGGATTCAAATAAAAAAAACTTGGAATTTTTTTTGGGTACTTCGACCATCGAATAGGCTACTACGACCTTCGACTTCGATTCAAACGATTTGAACTAAAAAACGTTCGACTATTTGACCATTCGATAGACGAAGTACTGTCTCTTTAAAAAATACTTTGACTACAAACTTTGGCAGTTTAAACCTACCGAGGTACAATGTTAGCCTATGGGGACCTTCCCCAGCACTTTTCTAACCTTTTTTTGATCGAAGAAAAATCCTTCGATCAATCGCTTAAAATCATTCGAACCGAACGATTTTTACTTTGATCGCAGGATTTGCGCTAAATCCTTCGAATTCGATATTCGAATTCTAAGGATTTAAATTTGAGGGTCGACTTCGAGGGTTTATTAACCCTCGATATTCGACCCTTGATAAATGTGCCCCTTGGAAATAAAAAATATATGAGTACAGAAAGATCCATTATCTGGAAAACCCCATGTCCCACGTAGTGATGAGCGAAATTTGCCGTGTTTTACCCATTGACTTCAATTGGTGAAAAAATGTTGGTACTGCATTGCGCGACGCCCATAGATTTTAATGCATCTTGGTGAATTTTTGCGGTTTTGCGCGTTTTTGGCAAATCCAAACGTGTCATATTTGCCCATTTCTAGTCCTGGGCATTCTAGATAATAGGTCCCATACCTGTATTTTCATAAAATAGAGTCTATGGGAGACGGCTTTTTTGTAATTCAGAACTTTCGTAATTGGAAAAAGATGATGACATACGCGGGGAAAATACTTTTTGACCATGAGCCTATAAGTTGAATACACTTACCCTATTGGAAGTTGCAGAACCTACCTATACATTCTGAATAGTTCTCTCTTTATTTTCTAGGTAAGAGAGAACTGTCTACCCAATAGCGTTTACTCAGCAAAAGGGGATATTAGTCTAGTCTGGGAATCAGTTGAGATATATTTTCCCTTCATCCCTTAATCCCAGGATACATCTCAAGCTCCTATTGAATTGACTATAATAATCTTTCTGTTTCTAACAATTGAGCCAGTAGCTAATGATAGGAAATAGCTTGTGACTGATAACTTTCTATGACTGAATGCCAAGAATACTGAACAAGGAAAACATTTTTTTTTTTTGTCTGTGGAGCTTGTTTATTTCATCCTTTGATTGACTATAGAGTGTAAAGGAGATAAGGGGGTCACCCATTCCCAACACTTTCTAGTACGTGCCCCATGCAGGGAGCAAAATGATGAAATCAAAGGGAACATATGCAGAAGAGGTTGATTCACAAGCACCTGGTGAATAAAGCTGCTACATTTGTTTTCATTTTCTTTGTTTGTAGCCTGAGCTTTCTATTACTCCTTGACCTGAGCTTTTGATGTCTTCATTCAAGAACCTCTATTGAAATGTCCCAGTGTCTGTGACTCAGATCTATTGTGACTCAGATCTATTGTGCCTCCCATTTTATCAGTCACAATCTTCATATTGTATCCTAGGGATTTGATAATTATTTCATCGCTTTCTCACTTTTGGCTGATCCATTGTAGCACAAGACTTATCTGCTTTTCTTCCCTCAGTCATTTTCTTTCTCACTCTATGAGATCCTAGAATTACCCCTAGCCTGGTACTATAATAATATTCACTTTACATCCCAGCTACTGAGTGTTCTCTAGTGGGGGTCAAGCAAGACTCCTATATACGAACATGGAAAAATAATTTTAATATTTCTGCTACAGAGATGCCAAGTCTCAGAATCAGTTTACATACCTGCAATTCGAAAATAACAAGTACGGAAGGACCAATTGCAATCGATTAGCATCCTGTAACCTGCCATTTGGCTGGGGCAATGGAAAATTTTGCCAAAAGTCCTTAAATATATTGGACCCGTTATCCGGAAACCCATTAACCAGAAAGATCCGAATTAGGGAAAGGCCATCTCCCATAGACCCGTTTTCTTTGTAATAATAAAACAGTAGCTTGTACTTGATCCCAACTAAGATATAATTAATCCTTATTGGAAGCAGAACTTTTGGGTTTATTAAATGTTTACATGATTTTCTAGTAGATGCATATTTATCAAAATCTGAACTTTTCTGATTTTTAAATTGAAAAAGTCTGACCAAAATACAATCCACAATTTGACCTTATTTATTAAAACCCGAAAAAATTGCACGGAAAATCGTATTGTGATGTATCGAGTTTTTTCCCAAATTGTACGTTTTTTTCTGGATTTTTCCCAAAAAGCCTGAAAGTCGGATTGCCAGGCTAATTCCAAATAGGATAGTAACCTCTCCCATTGATTTATTTATAAGCTCGGCAGGTCTGAGATGGCGAATTTTCATTTTTATTTATTTTATTTTTTTTCAGATGTTTTTTGCAGCCCCGGGGTTTAATAAATCCCGAAGAATTCAAGGTTTTTTTCCGTTAAAAATTCCAATTTCATTTAAAAAAAAACTCAATTTTTTTTAGAGTTTTAGGCATAAATAACCCCCTAAACATATGAGGATCCAAATTACAGAAAAATCCATTATCGGGAAACCCCCAGATCCCGAGCACTCTTGATTACAGGTCCCATACCAGTACCCTTAATTTTAATTTTTTTAATACATGTATGGGAAACCTATTAACCAGAAATCTTTGAAAACTGGAAGGCTATCTCAAGTGATGAGAAAATATTTTCGCCAGGCTTGGATTTGCAGCAAAACGCCACACTTTCCATCTGCAATTTTTTCCATGAATCTGAGGCAAAAATTTGCTGCGGAGAATTTTTGCCATAACAAAAAGTTGGCAAGACAACATTGTTGCTGACACAAAAAAGTTGCCATAAGAAAAAATGTCCATTGACTTTAATGCACTTGGACAAAAAAGTCGATGAGACAAAAAAAGTTGCGTTTCACAAATTTTTCAGCAATCTCCCATAGACTTCATTATAATCTAACTTCAATTTTTAAAAATGATTTCCTTCTTCTCTGCAATAATTAAACAGTACCTTGTACTTGATCCCAATTAAGATATCATTAAATTGAATTTAAGTAGCATTAATGCACGGCCATATAAATTATGGAAACATCCCTTACCCAGAAAAGGTGCTGAGCATTCTGGATAGCAGGTCCCATACCTGTATATTAACTCAAATATTAGGCTTTGTTCCATGAACAGTCATAGAGGTCGCCCTGCTAATGAAGGTTAAGTATTCAAAGAAATAGTGACCTAGGTTGTAAAATCCACACTTCCAGCATTCCCAAAATATTCTGATCTATTTGATGAAGGCAAAAAGATCCTCAATATATTGTTCTTCTTCCGATTCATTCTCAAAGGCTATGTGGGTCCATCATTCTATCTATTTGGTAGAGGACTGTGTTCATTTTCTTCTTGCCAGCAGTGATGTCATGGTGGATAGTCTTTAGGAAGCCAGAATTTTTGTATATTTCTTGGTGGAGGAAGGTCAGTGGCATGATCCATGGAATGGTTTCTTCCAATCACAAGCTATGTATAACTACATATTAGCTGAGAATGAAAAAAGGCATGGCCATTAATTCTAGCTGACCTTGAGAAGGGTAAAAAAGTGGATTTCAGGGGAAATTACTTTATTTTCTGACTCTAAAATAGTAGTTTAGATCAATCTTTGGATCAACCATGTGCTAATGTGTTTTCTCACTTCCCAATCAATTTCTTGAAGCTATCCAATGCATCTACCAGTACAATCATGATGGGGTGATAACCTCTATTTTCATAGTTTCCATTAAGATCCTTACACTAGCCACAGACATTAAGATTTTTCCACAAATTTTTGTGCGTTCCATCAAATCCATCAAATTATCATGAGATTAGTAGTCAGACAATCAATCACGCAGGTTAGAAAACTGTCATCATCCACAGTGAAATGTATCCATTGTCTAATTGTTTGCAGGGCCAATCAGGCAGCTAGCTACAGTTTCCCTGGCTTCAACTAGATGATATCCCTTGAAATGGTCTTTTTGTTGATGGACAAATCATACATTTAAGATCCTAGGATAATGAAAATATATTTTAAATGGCCACTCGTTTGTTTCTTCTTTTATCGAGGGAGTCATCATGTCCTCTATGCAGTTCTACTAGTGAATAAGACCCTAGAGAACTTTTTGTAAGCTGCTTTTATGTTTACACATAGGGGGTTATTTCTGAAAGTCTGAATGCCAATAACTCGAAAAATTCTACTTTTTTTACTATAATATCTGAATTTTTTGTGAAAAAAAAAATAGAATTTTTTTGAGATGTATTAGAAAAAATGTATTTATGAGGATGCAAAAATTATGAATCTGAAAATACTCTATCTTCAACCTGTTGAGATCCTGTAGAAGTCAATGGCAGAGGTCCTATTTGCAATTTGAAGATATTATGGTCTACGCTGGGCAAATTTACATATGGTCGAATATCGAGGGTTAATTAGCCCTCGATATTCGTCTGTCGAAGTTAAATCCTTCAACCTCGAATATCGAAGTCGAAGGATTTAGTGCTATTCGTTTGGTCGAACGAAAAATCTATTGAATTGTTCGATTCGAAGGATTTTAATCCATCGATCGAACGATTTTTGTTTGACCAAAAAAAGATAGCTAAGCCTATCCTATAGACCTTCCCCATAGGCTAACATTGACTTCGGTAGCTTTTAGGGGGTCAAAGTTTTTTTTAAAGAGACAGTACTTCGACTATCGAATGGTCGAATAGTCGAACGATTTTTAGTTCGTATCATTCGATTCGAAGTCGAAGGTCGAAAATTCTAAGGTTTTTTTCCTCTATTCCTTGGCTCGAGCTAAGTAAATGGGCCCCCTAATATCAAAAATTCTGCGTTTTCCTTCGACAATCTGAAAAAGTTTTTTTCCTGATCTGATTCTAGTGTTTATCAGAAAAATTCGGATTTTGATAAATAACCCTATAGTGTTTTAATTGTTTTGACATAATTGTTGTTATTATTATTAATATTTTCTAGTTACATAGTGCTTATATATTCCATAGTACTTTAATATTTCATATAAATAAAGAATTACTTTGATATCAATGATTATCCAGTCTAAACTGTCCCAGTCTACACTCCTATAGTTGTGGCTGATATCTCCTGCTTATACTGAGAGTAAATGCAGTGGCGGAACTACCGGGGGAGCAGGGGGTGCGAGCGGGCCAGGGCCCGCACCCCCCTCAGGGCCCCTGGCAGTCCGTTCGCCATTGAAAACTCGGCCAAATGCGGTCATACGGAGGGGGCGGGGCCCGGCTGCGCGTCACGCACCAGGGCCCGCCCTCCTCAACGAACGCTACTGAGTAAATGCTATGATATACAACAGACATATCATCGGATACATATCTATTTTTCTTAGATACTTTGATATATCTGTCAAGTAAGTTTAGTGTTAGAATCCTATGCAGTCCACGTTTGGACAAATGGGTTAGGTATTGGGTGATCTACTCTTACTGGAAGAAGAATATGCTATGAATTTTCCCCGGGCAGATCACTGGCATTACTAATTATATTTAAACACTTAGAGGCACAGTTATCAAAGGTCGAATTTCGAATTCATGTGAGTTTTTAAAAACTCCCATAAATTCGAAATTGACCAATCGAGATTTATTAAAAATATCTAATTTTTCAAACTCGGATGAATTAAATCGACCTGAAAACTCAAATCGAATTTGAGTTCTTAAAGGGCCAGAGTATGATAAATATAATATGATAATTATGTTTCGATTAGAAACAAGCGCAAATGATGTCCAATTTTGTTTGTATTGCCCTGTGATATGCTAAATGGGCCTAGCTAATCAATTTGTATCTCTTTCTAGATCAATGGAACTGAAATGGAATATGAGTTTGAAGAAATTACTTTGGAGCGGGTAAGTAAAATGAAACATTCAAAATTAAACAGCAGAATTCCACTAATTCATGTAATACCATGTTCAGATAAATTTGTGTGGCGATAAGTAAAGTGTAAAGCAGCTGGTTGCCACTGTTTAAATAAATAATGATACCATGGGGAATATGGGACTGAATTCTAATAGTACCCTTAATAAATGTGTAGGGATCCATAGGGTTTTGAAATCTCCTGGCTTTGGTCAACTAAGAGCTGGGCCTAATGTACAGTTGGGAGGGGAAGTTGTTTCCCATTCCAGATTAAAGTGTTCCCCTGGCAGTTCTAGATTTGTTGATGTGTCCTTCAGCTTTATAAAGGAGAGGCACCACGTGTTATTTCTGTTTTACGTCCTCATACTATGGAAGGTGGATGTCTGCTGGAAAGCCTGAAATAGCAAGGTCCCAGTAAAGGAAAGCCCTAAGGAAGGTCTACCCTTAGTAAAGTCAAGGAACAGGGATCCTTGAATGAGGTATGTCGATTTTGGTGGGTGAGCCAAAATGTGAGCCTAGAGGTGTCCTTATTTCCTTAATCTTTAGAAAAAGGAGGCACCACATGATCTTTTTTGAGGTGTCATTATTTCCTTTTTAAAGGGAGGCACCTTTGACTTCCTCCTCCTGAGGCAGGTGGATATCTGCTGGAGAGCCTTGGACAGCAAAGCCCCAGTAAAGGGAAGCAATAAGAGAGGTGTTTCCTTAGTGAAGTCGAGAAACAGGGCCATGTTAATGGGTGAGCTCCCATTAACATTTTACTGTGAGAGCTGTGAAGATGTGGAATTCTCTCCCTGAATCAGTGGTACATAGGGATGTAGCGAACTGTTCGCCCGCGAACTAGTTCGCGTCCGCCGATTGTTCGCGAACGTTTGGGAACGTTCGCAGTTTGAGTTCACGTTCGATCGTTCGACCATTCGAATTCCTTCGACCGCTAAAAATCGAACGATTTCCATTCGTTCGAACGATTGTAAGCATTCGATCCAATGAAAAGCATTCGATCGAATGGCTTCGATCGTTCGATTCGAATGAAAATCCTTCGATCGAACGATTAAAATCCTTCGATCGTTCGAATCGAACGATTTTAGCGGTGTTCGAAGTTCGCGAACTGTTCGCGAACGTTCGCATTTTTTGCCGGTGTTCGCGAACGGCGTTCGCGAACACCAAATCGGCAGTTCGCTACATCCCTAGTGGTACATAGTGATGGGTGAATTTGGGGCGTTTTGCTTCACAGGAAAATTTGCAAATTTCCCACGAAATTTGCAAAATCGGGAAAAATTTGCGAAACAGCAAAAAATTTGCTAAACGGCACTGAAAATGCGTCGGCGAATTTTCGCTGGCAAATTTTTGCAGCGGTTTCACTAAGTTATTCGCTGGCGGAGAATCGTGGGAATTCATCGCGAATTTTCCCCTAGTGAATAAATTCGCCCATCACTAGTCGTACAGGCTGATACATTAGATAGGTATAAGAAGGGGTTGGATGGTGTTTAGCAAGTGAGGGAATACAGGGATATGGGAGATAGCTCATAGTACAAGTTGATCCAGGGACTGGTCCCATTGCCATTTTGGAGTCAGGAAGGAAATTTTTCCCCTGTGAGGCAAATTGTAAAGGCTTCAAATGGGTTTTTTTCCTTACTCTGGATCAACTGGTAGGCAGGTTACATGGGGAGGCACATTTGTGAAGGATCAAATTTGAATTCATGTGAGTTTTTTTAAACTCCAATAAACTCCCATAAATTCGAAATTCGACCAATCGCAATTTATTAATAAAAATCTAATTTTCTCGGCTCAGACAAATTGAATCGAACCAAAAACTCGAATCAAATTCGATTTACATAAGAAAAACTTGATTCAAACTTAAAATCTTTAATGTGAGGAGAGCTGCAAACATCACCAAATTGATCCCTGGGCCTCTCCAGTTGACTTATACAGCAATTTGGCTGGTTTAAGGTGGCAAATCGTCAAATTCGAGTTATTAAAGGGCCAGAATATGAAAAATCTCGAAATTCGAATTTTCACTTCAACCCTTAATAAATCTGTCCCATAAACTTAAAAGGTTGAATTTAATGGGCGCGTGTTTTTTTTTCAACCTAACTTACTATGTTACTGTGTATTATAGTACCACTAAAGAAGAGTCAGATATGTTGAGCTAGAAAGAGGAGCTCTGAGCTCCAATGTCTGAGTGGTAGATTGGAGGTATCTCTTCCAGGTAGTGGGTAGTGGTAGTGTGGGGATAGAGAATCAGGTTAAAGGGTTTCTTGGAGGTTCCACTTGAAGTGATCCATGTCCACTAAAGGGTATTAAAGAGGTGAAGTTGGATCCTGCCAAATCTGTCTTTGGGGTAGCAACAATATGTGATATGCCTGTAGTTGTATACTGCTGTAACCACTTTATCTCAACTCATTGGTACTACATGTGTACTTGATTTTGTCTGCTAAATAAATGTTTGTTATTGATTTATGAACTCCTAGCATCCAGAAATGCTTTTTGTGTGTTATAATAAAGAGACAATCTAAAATTGACATTTTGTTAAGAGAATTGTCATGGCGGTAAGCAAAGATGGCAATATAAATGAATTGAATTAACCTCAATTTATAGTCAAATGTTTCACATGACAGGTCCCCTAGTATTCATAAAGGATGAGATTCATTTTCCCACTTACAATGATGTACAAATGCTGCAAGAACTCCAAGAACTCTTTCTTATACCTGAATTGTGTAGTGGATTCAATTTTGATAAGAATGAATGCTTATGACAGTGTAATTCGATATATACGACACAATTATACTTAAATTCCTTCCGAGAATAATCATTGTGTCATTTCAATGGAATTGTAGTCCAAGAGAAATTGGTGTGACTATTCCTATGGCAACTTCCTACAAGTTCTCTGATCATCCTTATAATCCAGCAAATGCAGCAAATGGATTAAGTTGTGCTGACTAAGTCTAGTATTCTTCTGTCAATATGGTAACATTTTTGTGAAATTTCATTCAAATGAAATATTTCAAATTTCAGATTCATATTTTCAAGTTGTGTTTTTGGCCAAAACTCGAAAATTTGAGTGGGGAATAATCAAAACTCAATTTGAATTCAAATTTGAGATTTAACATACCTCGACTTTGGGAGCAAATCGAATTCCAAAGTATAGGTTGATGTAGAAGTCAATGGCATAGGTCCGTTGACCCATTTGAAGATGTTAATAGCCTTCCTTACATTCAAGGTGTTTTTTTGGAGAAAAACTCGATTCGCGTTCCATCAAATTCTATTGAAATTTGATTCAAGTTTTTAGGTCATTCCTATTCGATCAAGTTTTCTATTAAATAACATACCATTCGAGTTTTGAGGTCAATCAAGGTAATTCCAGTTCATTCAAGGTAAATATATTATTTAATCACATGACCTTTGATAAAAATGCCCCATTGTCACGATTCGGCACCCAAAATCCAGAACCAATGCTAGGCTCCCTGGTCTCGGCTCTTGCTTCTGCCTTTAACAGCCACCTTTCACCTTGGGAGGAGCCCTCGGCTAATTGGATGTCGCCAGGTATTATAATGAGAGAAGCCAAGCTAAGGGTTCTGGACAAGAAGAGGGGCACGATTGTTATGCAAAAGTCTTTTGGGCAGAAGATCACAAACCGCAAGCGTATTCAAAATCAGGCTGGGTCGGTGCAGGCAGAAAACAAGCGGAGTCAAACAAGCAGGGGTCAAAGCCGGGAGATCAATCAAGAATGGTCAGGACAGGCAAGGGTCAGAATACAGATATCAGAATAGTCGGTTTACCAGGCAGGGGTCGGGATCATAGAAGTCCGCTTAGTCAGGCAGGCAAGGGTCAAAAACAGGTAGCAGATATCAGGAAAAGAAGAAATAGCACCCAGGAACTCAAGGAGATAAACCTATAACGGGCAATCACCACAAGTACAAAGTCCCTTTAAATCCCCATGGAATTTGGCGCCTTTGCGCAATGACGTCATGACGCCTGCGTCAATGCGCATTGGCATGCGCATAACCCACAGAAGTGCATGCTGCGTGCGCCATAGACTAGACAGCAAGGGAGAAGAATCAGCGCAGCCGGCGTCCCCGCCGGCCCACTAGACCACCAGGGTGAGTGTTCCTCACACCTATAAAGTTAATGAATTGTGATGATTTTTTGATAAAAACAATATATTTTGGAGAAATTTCATAACATTTTAGATAAAAAGAGTGGTTGTTCAATATATCTCAAGTATGGAGAGCAGTGATGGGCGAATTTCTCCCGTTTCGCTCCACCGAAAAATTTGTGAATTTCCCTCGAAATTCGCAAAACGCAGAAATTTGACACCGGCGACAATTCCACAGTTCTGACGCCCATTAAAGTCAATGGGCGTCTAGAATTGTCTTGTGCGTTGGAATTGTCGCCGGTGTCAGAATTGTGTTGGGCATCAAAAATATTTTAACGCCGGCAAATTTTCGTGCCAATTTCGCAGCGAAATGTGGTCCATTTATCAACATTCTGATTTTAATGGTTTTAGAGGTTTTAGAAAGTATGGGGAAAAAACAAATTTTCTCTAAAACTACGAATGCCAAGTAATTTATTAAAACAAATACTAATATGACCTATGAAACAATCTCTAAATCCTTGAATTGAATATACAGGGGAAAAAAACATACACCTTTAAAACCTTGAATTTATCCCATTGACATCTACATGATCTCCACAGATTTAAGATCCTGAAGTTTTGTATTAGTGTGTATCGTGTTTTTTTTTTTTCCAATTTATAAACGTCAAATCTTTTGTGGTTTAGAGAAATAAGACACAATTTCTAGCACAAAATAATATTAATCCTGAAAAAGAATGAAACATGACCATTAGCCTCCCTTATGGTTGCCATTCACTCTTATAAATACGTGTCAGAAATCTATCCAGCTCTATGTATAAAGGAATCTTGCCTGGTAAAAAAAAATGCTCATCATTACTATTGGTGATACAGGTATGAGATCCATTATCCGGGAACCCTTTATCCAGAAAGCTCCAAATAGGCTCAATGAAATCGATTTAAATGAGTTCATGTTTCTCTGTAATAATAAAACATTAGTTTGTACTTGATATCAACTAAGATATAATTAATCCTTATTTGAAGCAAAACCAGCCTATTGGGTTTATGGGGAGGCCAGTTTACTAAAACTCAATTTTTTTTCACTTTATGAAAGTGAACAGTAGATAACAGATAAGTACTACTATAGTTTATATAAACAAGCTGCTGTGTAGCCAGGGGGGCAGCCATTCAAGCACAGGATAAACAGTAGGTAACAGATAAATACTACTATAGTTTATATAAACAAGCTGCTGTGTAGCCATGGGGGCAGCCATTCAAGCACAGGATACACAGTAGATAACAGATAAGTACTACTATAGTTTATATAAACAAGCTGCTGTGTAGCCATGGGGGCAGCCATTCAAGCACAGGATACACAGTAGATAACAGATAAGTACTACTATAGTTTATATAAACAAGCTGCTGTGTAGCCATGGGGGAAGCCATTCAAGCACAGGATACACAGTAGATAACAGATAAGTACTACTATAGTTTATATAAACAAGCTGCTGTGTAGCCATGGGGGCAGCCACTCAAGCACAGGATACACAGTAGATAACAGATAAGTACTACTATAGTTTATATAAACAAGCTGCTGTGTAGCCATGGGAACAGCCATTCAAAACTGAAAAAGGAGAAAAGGCACACGATACACAGCAGAAAACAGATAAGCTCTGTAGTATACAATGGCATTCTTCAGAACATATCTGTTATCTACTCTATGTCCTGTGCTTGAATGGCTGCCCAGCAGTTTATTTTATAAGTATTATTACTATGTTACTATGTATAAAACTATAGTAGTGTTTCTGAAGCAAACACACCAGTTTTTACCAGTGCAGGGCAACAGTACCTTTTATTCTCATTCCCTTAAAATACTTTTTTGGTGTTACTATTCCTTTAAAGACTTTTTTCATTAGAGTTAGATTTTTTTTTTAACTCAAACGCTTTCCAGTTATATACTCTTCTCTGATTGTGTAGTCTCAAGGTTGTGCGCTGGCTGTGTGTCTGGTCCCTGTCTTGCTCTCAGTGATGTGAAACATCAAGCACGTGTGGATGCCTCTTACATTCCAAGTTAATTTACGTCATTGATCTGGATGATGCATACATTGCCACTTCCTGCTCCTGCTCAGTTACTGTTTGCAGAGGAGAATCTAGTAAAACAAATTACCAGGCCAAAATTCAATTATTTTTCAATGTATTTTTTATTCAATATTAAATATTGCATTGCATGGCCATGTAAAGAGAAGATGGAGCAAAAGGGGGTACTGGCAAGGTTTTTCTTGGTTTCTCCCTGCAGCAGCCATCTATGGATAAGTGAAAGTGTAGCATGTGATTAAAGGAGCTGCAGTAATAAAGAGACTGTATGTGTGGTACTCAGCTGATAGCATTGAGTTCAGTCTAAATGGAGAGGTTACCCTGCATCCAGTTCAGCTGTTGGATGCCTTTTGAAATCCTTGTGTGTGAGGACAGGTCTTGCTCGTGCACCTGCCATGTGGGAGCAGCTACCAAATCCAAAGGTACCCTGGGGCAGGTAGCACCACCTAGGAACATAAGAGCTCTTGGGAATGGAATTGAACTAAACTGTGTTAATCTGCATTTAGCCACCTGGAGTAGAGTGTGGGACTGTGTCATTGAAACACTGTGCCAGGGGTTTGATAGTCCTCCCTGAGGTGTGATCCTCAGTGCCCACTAGGTGGAGGCACTGCACTATAAATCCCAGTTGCCAGTATCTTTTATACACTAATAGAATTCAGGGCCCTGGATTGTAAAGGGTTAATTGCTGTTTAAGATAGTTTGATTCAATTCTAGAAGAAGTGTGGTAAGGAAATAATAACATTTTGGAGGCACTGCTGAGATATCTACTGGGAAGCCGGAGATGTGTGATGAAAGTATGTTTGCCTTTGAAACTCCACAAAGTGTTTGCTAGTGGTGCATTGCATTGGGACTTAACCCTGAAAGCTTGCCGCTGTAGGGCCCATGGTGCCCAGATTGAAAGAAGAATTTATTTACCAAATCCTTGATGGGGAACAGATTTTTTTACCACCCAAGTGTGGCTGTGTCACTGCAAGATTCTGCTGGGATCCTGCTGACATGTCTGAGCACTTCCCATGGTGATGCCCTTGCTACTCAGATTACAGAGAAGGCACAGGAGCGTTTTCTACTGAGCAATAAATTGTTTCATTCGCCAGTACAGAGTCAAGTTAAGAGATTTCCATCCTGTGAAAGTGTGGTTTCCAAGGGGAGTCACCATAGCTTAGGTGGCCGATGGATACCACAGAGACACTGGCGGAACTACCGGGGGAGCAGGGGTGTGATTAAACCAGGGCCCTCACCACCTCAGGGACACTAAAGCCACGGTGAAAAACACTTATGGAGGGGGCCCAGCTGCACGTCGCGCACCCGGCCCGCCCCCTGCTAGTTGCGTTACTGCGCAGAGATTGTGAATGTGCTGGGACAACTGACGCAGCTGGACTGGAATGGTAATTTTAATAGACTTCTTAAAAAAGAAGAGTTTTCAGGAACAGATCCTGTGACTGAAGAGTCCTATGAGAGTTGGAGGGACTCCACTGTTGTGTCTGTGAGAGACTGGACTGGCCTGAGACAACTATCTGGTTGGTCACCCCAACGCCACTTCAGGTGATCTGATTGAAGTCCTGGAGGTGACGTTTGGCCCTGTAAAGAGTACTGCAGAAATTCTCTATCACTTCCACTCTACATTCCAGAAAGAGAAGGAAGATTTGTCTGCTTATCTTGTGTGGTTAGAACAAGGTGAGAAGTGAGAAGTGGTTCAATTAAAAGTGATGAAATGGATTCTCTGAGAATTCACCAACTGAGGAAAGGGGCTTTGAATGCTGAAACGATTGCTGTGACAATTAAAGCACACTACCAGGACAAGCTACCCTCTGGAGAGAGTTTGGAGAGAGGAGGCGGATGCCTATTTGAGGGCCAAAGAAGTCCCACCTCAGGCCATGCAGAAGAACAGCTGGAAGAGAATAAGAAACTGTGTTGGAGTTGGAGGAGTTAAAAGCTCAACTATCTAAGAGAACCAGAATCCCAACTTAGACTAAGAAAATACCAAAATGCTACTGAAACTGTTCAATTCCTGATGAGGGTGAGACCCAATCTTCCCAGTGTAGACTATGCTGCAGTCGTATACGGTTCTATGGGAGATGCTACAAGTGCCAAGTGGTGTGTCATCGGGAGTTGTAAGACTAACAAAAGTTTTATTATGAGCCTTCCAACTGTCATAGTGACTTCCCTGAAGAGTATATGGGTTTGAGTTAAGAGAAGACTATTGTGGAGAACGCTATTGGCATGAAGGCATCCCCTGAAACCTCTGACACCCCCGATAGATCTAAGAGACTGGGTCTGGGTGTAAGACCAGTAGTTAGGGTCTTGGGTAACAGTAGTGACACTGACATTATGCCAAGACATACAGCAAGCAAGGATGTTGCCGGTTTGTCCAAGGGGAGAATGTAGGGTATCAGTCAAGGCTTTCTCCTGTTTTTCTGATGTCCGTGACATCATCCAGCCCGGTTACAGGCTGACCAGTTAGATTTCAAAAACTATAAGGAAAAAAAGAAAACAATCTATCTGTGAAAAAGAAATATTAAGCATTCCCTTCAGCTGTAATCCCCAACCAGTGGTGTAGCCTACCAGTCCTCATAGGGGCTACCAAATGGCCAATCACCCCTGACGCGTGGCTAAAAATGTTAGGCACTCCCACTTGACAGTTTTGTAGATTTTTTCATAGCAATTAGTCCCTATAACTTTTTTGTTTAACTGGCACTTTATTAAATTAGTATGACCTCTTGCGCTTGTCGCATTAGCTTGCATTTCCATACTAAATTAAATGTGACTAATTTTCATGCTTTTTACTGTCTGCGTGTGACTTGCTACATTTCCAATTTCTTTATATTATCATGTTCAGCAAACTCTGGATTTGCATTTTAAATAATTTCTTTTGCCTTTGAGTCGTGTCTTCCTTTTGGAGATGTAGCTGCAATTGGTGACCTACCCGTGGGCAGAGAGATGGCTATCGTTTTCTTGTACATAAGCTGATTGTTTGCATTTCATCGGTTGCTCATAACCAGCCTTTGCACCATAACATTTCAAGAACTTCTTAGAAGAATCTAATTTCCAGCAGTACTTCCAGCCCTCTATAATTGAAATTCCACGCTCATTACCTATATATATATATATATATATATATATATATATATATATATATATATATATATATATATAATAAAATGCTTTTCTTTAACAGGCAACACAACTAATAAAGAGGCAATAGTATTGCTTCTGATTTTTTGAGCGCAAAGAATGTCCCGTGGCCTCTATCCACTGGGCCTAGTATTGAGTTCTGTCTTTTTATACAGCTATTTGTGATGTGCGATTTTTTTCACCGGGCATGGATTCGACATAACAAAAAAGTCACGAGACAAAATTGTTGTTAAGACAAAAAAGTTGCCATACGGAAAAAAAAACGCCCATTGACGTTGATGCATTGGGACAAAAAAGTCCCCGAGACAAAAAGTCACCACAAGAAAAACGCCTATTGACTTTAATGTATTTGGAGTGATAAAAAAATGGTCACATGCCTAAAAAAAACTTTAATGCACCTTTAATATGTTTCATGATTTTTTTTTGCAGTTTTGCAAATCGAAACAAGACAGATTTGCTCAACAGTAACAGTTATAGTTCCAGGTATAAGTCACATGGCTGAGGGCACTTGTCAGATTTCAAAATTAAATATAAAAAATCTGTTTGGTCTTTTGAAAATCAATTTTATTGTAGAATTCTGCTGATGTTTATTGAAAAAAAACATGTTTAGATAGAATCCCGCATGTATTTCTCATTTAAAAAGCACTGGCATCTGGGGTTTGGCTGGATTTGAACTTCTTGCCGTTTTCAAACGCAGGTCTCTGTGCTCGATTTTGGGGCACAGACCCTGTGGCAATTCTTTTACTTGCAGGACAGGGCTCACAATATGGTGGATAGATCCAGTTTTATTCCATGTTGCTTGCTGCCCTGCGGGTAGTAAATGACTGGTAATATCTCTAACTACAATTGATAATACTCTTTGTTGGTTGACAGATGCCAGGGGCAAATAGTAGTATTAACAAATATGGAATTCAGAGCGGAAAAGGAAACATTAGCTTTTCGCAAGCCCAGATAGTATTTGTTCTTATATAGTAGACAAGTTACAGGTATGGGATCCCTTATCTGGAAACCCATTATCCAGAAAGTTACAAATTATGGAAAGGTCATCTGCCATAAGCTCCATTTTAATCAAATAATTCAAATTTTAAATAAAATATGAGTTTCTTTTTCCCTGTAATAATAAAACAGTAGTTTATACTTGAGCCAAACTAAAATATAATTAATCCTTATTGGAAGCAAAACAATACTGTTGGGTTTATCTTGGGGTTATTTATTGAAGTCTGAATACAAAAAACTCGATAAATTAAATTAGTTTTTCGAGATTTATCATACCCCAAGTACGCAAAAAGTCTGAATCTCAATATACTCCATCTTCAACCTGTTGAGATCCTGTAGAAGTAAATGGCAGAGGTCCTTTTTGCAATTTGAAGATATTATGGTCTGCGCTGGGTTTCCTATGATAATCCCAACATTTCTGGCTTTTCCGATGATTTCATGAAAAATTCAGACTTTTTGGGCATCAAATCTAATTCTAATTTTTTCTGCCATAATTGAAAAAAAGACACATTTTCATGCCGTTCCAAATTACAGAATGTTCCGTTTTCTAGAAAACCCCAGGTCCTGATCATTCTGGATAACAGGTGTATGTGTAGGTATGGATATGCAGAGAAGGGGTAGTTCATGCACACAGGAAGCTATTCCATCACAGTTTAAATAAATGATCCATGTTTTGCCTTTAAAGTGAAGTTTGTATCCTCAGTGAAAGGAAAAATGCTCAAATACTTTGTCATCTTGTCATTGAAGTTAATATGTCTCTTATCACCATTTATCCAGACATTCCTTTTAGTGACTGTAATGGAAGTTCTATCTAAAAGGGATGAATTAGGAGTTAATGGAGCTTTTGTATAAAGCCCATACATCCTACTTTATCAAAACAAGTATTACATTCGGCAAATGATTACTATTTATAAATATCAAGCACAGAGATGTGCTGCTTGCTGGGAAGCATCACATTATGAGATATATATATATATATATATATATATATATATATATATATGTTTATATATATATATATATATATATATATATATATATATATATTTCTGCTGATTTCAATTTTATAGACGTTTTTTGATACATATGGGAGCACCATACAAACACAGATACCTGTACGTTTCTTGTGTTTACTTATAGCATTTTATGTATTATCTCATATAGGGGTTATTTATTAAAGTAAGAATGCCAAAAACTCGAAAAATTATAGTTTTTTTTTTTTTACTATAGAATCCAAATTTTTATTAAAAAAACCTTGAAATTTTCAAGATTTATTATAGCCTGAGGATGGAAAAAGTCTGAATCCAAAAATTCGGGATCTCAGACCTTCCGAGGTTGTATTGTCAATGGGAGAGGTCCCTATCCCATTTGGAAATTTCTGTGGTCTACGCTGGAATTAGCCCGAAAATCAGACTATTTCGGACCTTTCTGGCAAAAATCTGGAAAAAGCCTGTAAAAGTCAAGCGATTAGGGGAAAAACATTAAAAAAAATTACAAGATTCGGCTTTTGCTTGATTTTTTTGTTTGTCATTGTGCATTTTTAATAATAAATAAGGTCCAATCGTGGATTCTAGTTGGGTCAGACCTTTTTTATTAAAATACTTTGTATTTTGATAAATATGCCCCATAATGTGACAAGACTGTAAATACTAGAGTGTGATTACTTCTTACATTGTATGTGATACCTATTGTTTCCTAAGATCCCCCTTAGGTTTTACATCTGATCATGAGTCCCTTCTCTCTGGGTGGGTTCCCACTTAATTATGGGGGGTGCAATAAGATACAGTGTGGTGCTTACTTGCATCAAACGCATATTGAGTGCCGAGGTTTTAAATCAGTAAGAATTATAAAAGAGTTCTAAAAACATTAGAGTTGGTATTTAAAACTCGCAGCAAGACATTGAATGCTTACCTGACTACTACTGTATGGCATTTAGCTTTTCTTAAGGAAATACTCGGGTCAAGGGCCAATTTATAGAAATGTTATAGAAATTTATAGAAAATGTTCTGCAATACAAAAAATAAAATGGATCTTGTTTTTTTTTTTTAAAAAAATTTGTGCTCTCCTAACTTGAGATGTATCCACTGGCAAAATATCTGGACAATTTTAATGAAAAAAATTGTCATCTTCAATAGGAGGAACTGCTATAAAAGTCAGCGGATGTGTATCATTCCAGTTATTTTATTTTTCGAGTATTTTTATAAAATTTAGAAAAATAAATACAACAAAGAAATGTTTGTTGTGAAGGAGAACTGACCCCTTGCCCCTTATACCCCCTCCACTGCCCCCTCCAAGCTGCCTCCTCACAGCATTTATATTTCTTACAAGTCTCCCTGTCGGCTGACCTGCTATAAATCTGCAGAGTTGCTCGGCATAGTTCAAAGGTGCCATTTTCTGTCTCTGATCCTCTTCTGTAGAGCGGTGACACTGATCTGGAAGGAGCATGCTCAGCTCAATATATGTCCTGAATCCGCTTCTACTGAGCATGCTCCCACAAGATCCGTATTGGCAATGACAGAAGAGGATCAGAAGACAGACAGAAGATGACAGCTTTGAACTCTGCTGCCCAACTCTGCAGAATTATATCAGCTCAGCAGACAGGGAGGCATACAGTATATGCAGAAAAATACATGCTGTGGGGAGGGAGCTAGGAAAGGGGGTAATGGAGGGAGCAGTGGAGGGGGCAAGGGTTTAGTTCTCCTATAATGCAAAATAGCTTGATCAAATTTAATTGCAATTTTTTCCTTTTTTTGCAATCAAAGAAATCAGAGAAACCAGTCTTTATTCTGGTGGATGGCCTATTGGGCTGCTTGTGAATCACCTCTTGGTAGACTCATGGATCACCTATTGGGATGATCTTCTTGGTAGAGCATAGGGCTGCTCGGCTATCAAGTCCTAACTTGAAATATCAAACTTGATAACAGATGAAAATGTATTAGTTGATTTACTCCCAACCACATGTCCTGAAAAACAATGCCATATATTTATCACCCATACAGTAAATAAGTATTTCCTTCTAATCTGTTTCAGCTTTCCCCTCTACCACATCATGTTTCTAGCCACGTTCTTCCTCTTGAACTCTGCATGTACCACTGATATTTTTAAATGTTTCTATCATATCCCTATTTTCTCTTTTAAGCTGTTCATGTTAACGTTTTGAAGTTTCCTGATTATCCTGGTTGTTTTGACTGGACTCGGTCTGATTTCTAATTTGGAGAGCATGTACATGTCTCAATTTATATTTTTATATTTTTGGTTTAAAGGGGTAAATACAGTATGTAGGCTTTAAACCAGAACTGCTTCATGAAATATTAAAGGGGAAATATCACACACATAAAATTGAATATATAATTAGATCCAATATATCTTATAGGGGGGCTTCCTTTCTTAGCAGATGAATTAGAGCTCACTCAAATAACTGATTCCAATACAAACAAAATCTAACAAAATAACTGTCTTTTGCACAAATCCTGCATGTAGAGAGACATGATGTCTGGTGAGTAGTGATGGGCGAATTTATTCGCCTGGCGTGAATTTGCGGTGAATTTGCTCGATTCGCCACCAGCGAATAAATTCACTAAATGCCCGCGAAAATTTGCGTCAAAAACGTCCGTTGGCGTCAAGAAAAACGGGCGTGCCGTTTCGTGAATTTTTCGGCGAAACACCGCAAATTCGCCCATCACTACTGGTGAGTTTAATAGAGTGAGCTCTAATACATCTTCTAGGCAAAAGGAGCCCCCCTATAAGATATATTGGATCTAACTGTCAATGAATATCTGACACCCAACTGCTGCATTAAGACAGAATGAAGAGAAACAGATGCTGAGAGAGGATAAACGCTAGACTATACATTATATCCATTATATTTAGAAAGTTTCTTATTTCATTATGCTGATGCTTATATTAAATTTTCGTTTTAGTTCCCCTTTAACAGTTTACAAAATGTTAAACCAAAAAATATAAACTAAAAACTTGAAGTTTTTAAAACTAACCTGTGGGGCTGCTTTATTATCAGCTTGTGTACATTTTCTTTATCCGTTGCATTATTTTTTCCTTGGTCACTATTTTTTCCATGACTGGGTATTTTTTCCTAAAAATAAAAAGGCTCACTGACTTAAACATGACAAACGTTTTATTTGAAGGTTTTTATCTCCCAATGGGAAAAACAATCCTTCACAAGAGAAAAAAGCAAGAACTCACTCTTGTTTTATTCCATTAATTCACCCACACCCAGAGCTTGATGGATAATAAATATACCACTTAGGGTCCTATTTACGAAGCCTCAAATTCTGGTTGATTGGAAAAAATTTGAATTTTTAGAGGAAAAAAAACTTGAATTTTATGAGATTTATTATTCTCTGATTCTGCTAAAACCAAAGCCCTGAAAATACTCCATCTTAAACCTGTCGAAATCATGTAGTCAATGGGAGATGTTCCCTTTAACTATTGGAAAATGTTTGCGCCTTCATGATTCTCTGTAGTTTTGGGCTGTTATTTGTTTGATACTGTAGTTCAATAAATTTGAGTTGAGAGACGACAATTCGATAAAGTCGAGTTTTCCAGGCAACAACTGGATATTTCTAGGGCCTGTTTTCTCCAGTAGGGCAAGTAAACAGAAATAATTAGGGCTCATTCACAATGTTCCCTTTAAATTGTGGTGCGCATAAAGAATTTTGTGGGAAAACACCAAATTTTATATCCTCTCTGACCTGAGCACACTTGTTTAAAAATGCGTACACACATTTAAAATGTGCACACAAAACAATTATTTGGAAATATGGCAATAAAAAGGGAACATTGTCCCTTCACAATACTCGATACAGTCTGCAAATTACAAAAACAAGTCCACATTAGGCCTTCTCCTCTAAGGCAGACTGTAAGTGCAACGTTTGGGTACTTCTTCTAATGCTGCTCTTTGCAAGAATCACTAAATTTTTGACTCTTAGGGGCAGATTTACAAAATTCGAGTGAAGAATTTTAATGTAAAAAACTTCGAATTTCGAAGTATTTTTTGGGTACTTCGACCATCGAATTGGTTAAATTCGTTCGAATTCGAACGATTCGAAGTAAAAATCGTTCGACCATTCGACCATTCGATAATCAAAGTACTGTCTCTTTAAAAAATACTTCGACCACCTACTTCGGTAGATAAAACCTACCGAAGTCAATGTTAGTCTATGGGGAAGGTCCCCATAGGCTTGCCTGTGATTTTTTGTTCGAAGGATTTTCCTTCGATCGTTGGATTCAAATCCTTCGAATCATTCGATTCGAAGGATTTAATCGTTCGATCGAACGAAAAATCCTTTGATCGATCGATCGCAGGATTTGCGCAAAATCGTTCGACTTCGATATTCGAAGTCGAACGATTTTAGTTCCCAGTCGAATATCGAGGGTTAATTAACCCTCGATATTCGACTATTCGACTATTGGTGAATGAATCGGCCCCTTAGTGATATTGCACTTGTGCCTCAGGGTTTGTGAATGACCCCTACAGTTTTATGTTCTTACTCCTTTTCTAGAGAAAAAAAAAAATTAGGTACTAGTGACGGGCGAATTTGTCAAAATCGATGCTGGTGACAATTCCAACGAAGGCGACAATTTGACGTGCGCCTATTTTATCCAATTGCATTAAAGCCAATAGATGTGCGGTACATTGTCGCTGGTGTCGGAATTGTCAGAATTTTCGCTGCAGTTCTGCAAATTTATTTGCTGCCAGCGAAACGCAAAAACTCGCCACAAATTTGTGCCTGATGAATAACTTCGCCCATCACTATTTTTTGTCAGGCATGGAGTCGCAGCAAAATCCGCACTTCACCATCTATGAATTTCGCTGTGACATAAAAGTCGCCAAGACAAAATTGTCACCGAGACAAAAAGAAAAAACGCCCATTGACTTTTAATGCATTAGGACAAAAAAAAGTTGCTGAGACAAAAAGTCACCACAAGAAAAACGCCCATTGACACGCATTTACTATATTTTATTTCCAAAATCGCTTTATTTTTTCGGGCTTTTTCCCGAAAAGCTAAAATTTTTCCAACTTTTGCCCTAAAAGTCAGCAATAGTCAGATTTTCTGGCTAATTCCAGCGCAGACCACAGAAACTTCCCAATAGGACAGGGTCTTCTACCATTGACTTATATACAACCCGGCAGGTCTGAGATACCGGATTTTCGGATTCAGACTCTTTCCATCCTCTACTAAAAGTTTGGATTTTACAGTAAAAAAAAATTAAAATTTTTGAGTTTTTGACTTTCAGACTTTAATAAATAACCCCTAAAAAGTTGCTCCATCTGTAGTTATTTCATTAGTCTTTGGCGCAGACTAGAATCCTGTACTTTTTCCTTTTTTTCCCCAGAAATTGCAGTATATTTCTGTTCCCAATGAAGACATCTAGTTAATAATTCTAATAGCTCTATGTGTGCGTGAAATCCATTCTCCTCTGCAGTCACAGGCAATTGTCTCTTGGCCCAGAGAGATGTCCACTTGTCTGAAACCCACGCAGCTGTCACAGAACTTCATTCGGAATCAATACCCGGAGCAACCGGAGGATCTCTGTGTGACGCTCATTAGCAGTAATGTGCAGCTAATTGCAGTTGCATTTGCCTTCAGTTATATAGTTGTAGACATAAATGCGACGACAAGCTGTTTATTTGTTAAAATTGTGCATCTTTTAACAGACACTTTTGTAGTTGAATGTAGGACAGAGTAGGATTAATCATTAAAAGCAGTGCTCCCTTGGGAAAAGTATGTAGAAGACACTACAAACAGCAGCTCCATTTAATTATTAATACTGTCACATAGCCTCAAGCTAGAGATTTATTCTTCCTCTCACTACAACTCTTAATTAATTTTAAAAAGGCTGCACAGTGCTGTCATATCTCAGCTGCTTAACCGTAGGCCTTATCTGTGTCTTCTTCAGAGACCAACGATAGCCATATTATAATATATGTAGCTTGAGTTATCCCATAGTAATATCTCAGGCTATGTCTGTCTACTCTGCAGTCACAACCTGAATTCATTAAGAATATCAGATGCTACAGATCTGTGCCTATGCATCTCATATGTGGCAAGTCATTCATGTACATTTAAAGGAGAACTAAACACTTAAAATGAATATGGTTAAAAATTATATATCTAATATAGTGAACTTATTGCACGAGGCTAAAGTTTCAGCTTGTCAATAGCAGCAATGATCCAGGACTTCAAACTTGTCACAGGGGGTCACCATCTTGGAAAGTGTCTGTGACACTCACATGCTCAGTGATTGGCTGTTGAGAAGCTAAGCTTAGGGCTCGTCACTAATTATCCATCAGAAAATGAGCTTCCCTGGCTGTAATATAAGCTGATGCTACAGGTTTGCTGATTATTCAATTCTGATGCTAATTGCACTGGTTTCTGTGCTGCCATGTAGTAATTATGTGTATTAATTACTAATCAGCCTTATATTGTGACATTTCTATTCTATGTGTACTGTATATTGTGAGTGGCTCCCTAAGCTCAGTAAGTGACAGCAGCACAGAGCATGTGCAGTGAATCAGCAGAAAAGAAGTGGGGAGCTACTGGGGCATCTTTGGAGACACAGATCTTTACTGCTAAAGGGCTGTGGTTGCCTTGAGCTGGTACAGAAGCACAAAACATAGAGCCTTATTTATCAAAGACCGAATTATAAATATTTTAATCAAAAAAGTCCGACCAAACTACAATCCACTTATTGGACCTTATTTATTGTTTACAAAAATCATGATTTAATAAGATCGGGGACAAACACGAAAAAATCAAGCGAAAATCCAAATCGGAGTTTTTTTTCCAGAATCACTTGATTATTTCAGGGCACTTTCCAGAAAAGCCGGATTTTTTTGGATTTTTGCCTGAAAAATCCGAAATAGACCACAGAACCGTAAATAGGATAGGAACTTCTCCCATTGACTTATATCCAACCTCAGTAGGTCTGATATGCTGGATTTTCGGATTCTGACTTTTTCCATCCTCGGGGTATAATCTCGAAAACGGATAAATTATTTTTCCACTAAAAATTTGGATCTTATAGTAAAAAAAAAACTCGAATTTTCCTCCCCATAATTTACAACGTTTCCAACCTACTACTTTCGTTCTCCTTTAATCGGAAATTCCTGTTTTGCCTTTGAATGTTGAGTGGTTATGTCTCTTGGTTCAGCAACCTCCCTAATCATTTTCTCTCCCTTAGATAAATTAGTCCTTCCCAGATAACAATATAGAAAATTAAAGAGAGAGCCTTCAGATATAGATAGTAGTTGTCCATGTCTGGATTCTCCGGTTCTTTGGGCGGGTCGGGAAGTTCGGGGTCACGTGGGTCAGGTAAAAACTGTCAGCGTTCTCAAAGATGTCTCCAGGCTTAACCTTCATTCTTTTTCTAAGGTTGGGAGAACTGACACCCTCCATTCTCTCTTCACCGTAGGGCAATGGTTTCCAAACTGTGGCCCTCCTAGAAGTAGTGGAAGGTGGTCTCAACCTCAATGTTGGTTAGGTTAAGGTTTGGGTAGAGAGCCTTATTGCAAGGCTACATACACCAGAAAGCCCAATAGCAAATTGTTTTTTTTTGTTTACAATGCAGCACTCTTCCCCATGATTTATACTTAATTGTGGGCTTGTGGAAAGTCTTGTCCTTCACAATTGTGCAAATGGAGCTACCACAGTGGAAGTACCACCATGGAGCTACCACTATTTCAGAGTGGCAGTAGCTCTAGGCCTCCATCTGAGGGTAAAAAACCCTTATTTTTTTTTTTAGATGAGCCTTTCTAGGGAAAGATTCAAGAACAAATGGTGGAGCAGACCAGGTATTACCATTTAGTGGCAGATAATTAAAAGCTGAAAAAAAATACATGGGCAATATCAACCCAGTAATGGAGAAAGGGGAATGAAAAGTATTTTTTTCTGTGAGCAGTGTAGCTTTAATATCTGTGCTATATGTATCTTTCATATAAATCGGTTCCATCATGTGAATCCTGTGCATGCCTCATGTTTGTGCAGCTGCCTATCATCCTTAATAATCCTCTAGAGTCTGTAGTTTTGCAGGTTTTGTTATTGCAAATGAGATTATTTCTGCACGTGAATAATATGTTATGAATGAGCATGGATTGGATTAGTGTAAATCCAGTGCTGTATTGAGGAATTATAGTGCCTCAAGTTAAAACCGAACAAGGCTTGTCACTATACCATTAAACTGAAGCTTGGGGACTGGGACCTTTACTGCATAAAATGTCATGTAATATGCAAGGAAGCAGCATGCAACCACATTCACACACCTGGGCATGTTGCAATTACACCCACACATTGGTAACAACACATTCATTTCAACTCATCAATGAGTTTACATAATAATATGGTTCATCCAGTTCTCTGCTGCCAGGAACTATTAGGTGTAAATGTGAAAGGGATACTGTCATGGGAAAAAAATTTTTTTCAAAATGAATCAGTTAATAGTGCTGCTCCAACAGAATTCTGCACTGAAAACCATTTCTCAAAAGAGCAAACTGATTTTTTTTATATTCAATTTTGAAATCTGACATGGGGCTAGACATTTTGTCAATTTCCCAGCTGCCCCAAGTCATGTGACTTGTGCTCTGATAAACTTCAATCACTCTTTACTGCTGTACTGCAAGTTAGAGTGATATCACCCCCCTCCCTTCCCCCCCCCAGCAGCCAAACAAAAGAACAATGGGAAGGTAACCAGATAGCAGCTCCCTAACATAAGATAACAGCTGCCTGGTAGATCTAAGAACAGCACTTAATAGTAAAATCCAGGTCCCACTGAGACACATTCAGTTACATTGAGAAGGAAAAACAGCAGCCTGCCAGAAAGCATTTCTCTCCTAAAGTGCAGGCACAAGTCACATGACTGGGGCAGCTGGGAAATTGAAAAAATGTCTAGCTCCATGTCAGATTTCAAAATTGAATATAAAAAAATCTGTTTGCTCTTTTGAGAAATGGATTTCAGTGCAGAATTCTGCTGGAGTAGCACTATTAACTGATGCGTTTTGAAAAAACGTTTTCCTATGACAGGATCCCTTTAATTAAGGGCCCAGGTGGCAAGGGCTTTTATTTACAGCAGTGTTTGGAGTTACAGCTCCAACATCCTACATTCACTTATTTGTTACTGTGGGCCAACCAAAGGACCTCCTCATCATACAATGAGGTCCAATTGACAGCAATATACTGCCATGTTCCAGGGCTTCCCGTTGGATGGCCATAATTAAGATGCTTGGAGGCAATGCCGTGTACATGGAACAATGTGAATACATGGTGAAACAGCAGGCACTAGGAAATTCCATAGACAAGCGTAGTACAGGAACTGCAGACTTTATTTCAGGCAAAAAGTGAACATAAACAAAAGCCTTACACGTTTCGTGCCCTTAGGCATAGATCTGATACCTCCACCTTGAGCTGTAGGTCTGGGGCCTGCACATCCAGACCCCATGTGAGATTTTCTTCTTGTATGGCTATACACCAAGAATTTTTTTAGTTTTTTAAAGAGCTTCTTATTGCCATGACATCAACCTTTCTGCTGCTATCACTTGGTTTCTCCCCATAAGCCACATTCCAATATCTTGCAACAATGACATCTCACAATGAACTAAACTGTTTGCAAGGGGTTCTGGTCATCAATGACTAAAGAGACAGGAGAAGGAAAGAGTAAAATTAAGTAAGCTTTATCAGAAAGGTCTATATAAATATACCAGTAAATCCTCAAAGTTGCTCTGAGTCCTCTGTCAAAAGAAACAGCACATTTCTTTCCTTCTATTGTGTACTCATGGGCTTCTGTATCAGACTTCCTGTTTTCAGCTTAAACCTCCAGGGCTAGGGCTTGAGCATGCTCAGTTTGCTCCTCTCTCCCCTCCCTGCTGTAATCTGAGCCCAGAGCTATGAGCGAGCAGGGAGAGACTCAGGCAGGAAGTGATGTTACACCAAGCTAATATGGCAGCTGCTATCCTAAACAAGCAGAGAGAGCTTCTAGAGCTGTTTACTCAGGTATGGTAAAGCATTCTACAGAATAAATATAGTGTTATAGTTTGTACTATTGTGGCTAATCTATTGGCAATAAACTGCCTTTGTAGTGTTACTTCTTTTTTAAGGAGTGATTTTCAGTTCTCTGTCCACAATACCTTAAGAAGTTACTCTCCCATTACGGTTTTAATGGTCTATATAAACCTTATTTAAGAGGGCCTCCTGTTATGTTAAGGCTTTTACCTTGTGATGTAAGATAAAACAATAAACAGAGAATGTGATGGCAATAAAGAAGCAGTTGAGTTTGGAGTCCACCCACTGAACTTGATTAAGGTTTGCATTTTTTTTTAATTGTTTAATTTTTTCATACTATGACTATCCCATGTTTGGCTTTACACAATAGTGCCTAACACATCTCCTGGAGCCCTGTTCCATATATTGGTATCACAACAGAAGCATTTCTCTATGATCCTTTTTGTGTTCCTCTGGTTCTAGGCATCTTCTGTCACTAGCCAATCTGAATTTGCTTTATAAAGTTGGTTCTGTGATAACACCAGTTTTCCTCCTCACTGCTAAACCTTCATGTTAAGGTTTTGAACTATTTCCTGAAATTCCTGAAATACAGATCATTAATTATTTTGGTTTCCTGACTGTAGCAATAATCAGGCTGAGATGACTTCATGTCTCCAATTTCTAGGTGTGCTTATTCTTTAGCTCTTTAGCTTGCTTGCATGCTGAAGATACACTTCTATTGACTTCTATGGCATTGGTGAGATTTTCCATTTGAGTTTTGAATTTTTTTTTTTTAAATCTTGACTATTTATGGGCAAATAAATTCAGCAGGTGCGAATTCTAAGCGAATTTCACTGTTTCGCTGGCAAAAACTCAGTTGTGTCAAAAAAATGTGGGCGTGTGTCAGAGTAGTTATAAAAATGTGCCTCAAAATCTTTTTGGGCACCCATTGATGATCAATAGTCACGGGCTTTAAAATTGTCGCTCGTCAAAATAATTTTGATGCCCATTGACTTCAATGCGTTTTGGGAATTTTATCTCAGTATTTCTAATATCAACTTCGAGCAAATCCGAATTCCCTAATGGACCTTATTTATGAAGAAAAAAAACAGAAAAAATAGGGTCAGGCAAACTTCTGAGCTTTCCCCAAAAATTTTTTGGCGTTTTCCGCAAAAACTACGATTTTTTCAGAGTTTATCCGAATCATCGGATATCGGTACGGACATCAGCACAGACACTGAGACCTTCCCCATTGACATATACAGGACTTTGAGCACTTTTAGATGCCGGGGTTTCGGAAGTTTTTAGGCCATCTTTATTTTTTGCTCCGAAGACTAAGAATTATTTGAGGTTTGGCTATTTGGACCTTGATAAATAAACCCCTTAAAGTTAAAAGAAAACTCCATGATTTCTGCATCTGCATCTAGAGTTCTTATTCAAATTGATAATGTGCAAAGTGTTGGATGATATTGGGAATCACTGCAACATTATAGATTCCCCTTGTTTTCTTCACAGGGAAATTCAGGCTTGGGATTTAGTATTGCTGGAGGTATCGACAACCCTCATGTAGGAGATGACCCAGGAATATTCATTACAAAGATAATTCCAGGGGGAGCAGCAGCAGAAGATGGCAGACTCAGGTAAGGTGAACTAGTGCTGGACGATTTGTTGTGAATTTTGTAAAATTAAGGTTAAAGGAGAAGGAAAGCTACGGAGGCATTTTATTGCCAATAGATTAGCTGCAATAGTGCAAGCTAGAATGCTATATTTATTCTGTAGAATGTTTTACCATACCTGAGTAAAAAGCTCTAGAAACTCTCCGTTTGTTTAGGATAGGAGCTGCAGTATTAATGTGGTGTGACATCACTTCCTGCCTGAGTCTCTCCCTGCTCTGGGCTCAGATTACAGTAGAGAAGGGAGGGGGGTGGGGGAAGAGGAGCAAACTGAGCATGCTCTTGCCCAGGGCAATGAGGTTTAAGCTGAAGGCAGGAAGTCTGATACAGAAGCCCATGAGTACACAATAGAAGGAAAGAAATGCTGTGTTTCTTTTGACAGGGGACTCAGAGCAACATTAATTTGGGGGTTTACTGGTATATTTAGATGGACCTTTCTGATAAGGCTTACTTAGTTTTAACCTTTCCTTCTCCTTTAAGTATAAGGATATTAAGGATATTAAACTCACTGAGGACTTTCATGACTATGAAAGAGAGAACAGAGATGGTTTATACAGTGTCATCATGTTTATCGTTTAGTCTCTTAACCTTCATGCTAAATTTATATTTGGGTTCCCATAATCCCATTGTTCCTACAACAGTTAAAAGGACAGTTTATAATACTTTAGTATTCCATCTATCAGCTATCATAGGGAATTGCAGTGCAACATCCCGTATCTATTTTGAAATCAGCAGAACTAAGGAGAACCTTGCAATTAATAGCAAAGTATGATAAATGCAAATGAGTTTAAAAAATCTGTTAATGTTCATTCACTCTGCCAGAATGCATTAATTCAGGTAAAATGATTACCTTCTGTTCTACATGGAAATAATTCCAATAAGCAAAATGCAATTTAAAAAAACACAAAGAAAAATTCAGTAAACATTTCAAGCTTGGAAGGTTTTTATAAAAATTGCTGATTATTCTGGGCATTTCAATGATGAGATTCTGTGCTTGGAAATCTAATTCTATTCTAAGGAATAACTAAGGGTTCAAGTCAGCGACCCTACTGAGATGGGCATTTGAGCTTGGCTTTGTTTCCTTAACTAGGGTGGGTCTCTAAATTTGGGACACAAGAACCCACCAGCACACCCAGGTCTCTCGAACACGAGTAGGTTGTCTGACGAAGGGGCATGCCCCCGAAACGTTTCTTTGAATAAACACGCAGGGCTTATCCCGCTTGCATGGAGTCCATAGTGCCGGTTCATTTTCTTTTTATCTCTAAATTTGGGCACACGTTAGAAAATCAAGGTGGCGAAACTGAAGTGGTGAGTCTAGCTAAGTGATCCCCAACCCGTAGCTCAGAAGCAACATGTTGCTCCTCAACCCCTTGGATGTTGCTCTCAGTGGCCTCAAAGCAGGAGCTTATTTTTGAATTCTTGGCTTGGAGGCAAGTTTTGGTTGTATAAAAACCAGATGTTCTGCCAAACAGAGTCTCCTGTAGGCTGCCAGTCCACATAGGGGCTTCCAAACAGCCAATCACAGCCCTTATTTGGCACCACCCAGAAACTTGTTTCATGCTTGTGTTGCTCCCCAACTCTTTTTACATCTGAATGTTGCTCACGGGTGAAAAAGGTTGGAGACCCCTGGTCTAGCTGGACTGATCCAGTTGTTTAGCCAAACGTGAAGCTCTTATGGCAATGTCCTTTTGTAAAGAGGTAAAATAGAATTTATTATATATGTGTTAATAGTTGGGCAATATGATAGTTCAGCTAGCAGGTGGTGCCAAACCCTAATGTTGGTCTGTAGGGGAATTCCCCTGCAAGAGCCTTGGTGAGACTCTTCCTCTTTTGGCCTATGAGTGGACCATCTAGAGGCAGCATACAGACCAAAGTGGCCAGACCTACAGGGCTAAATAGAGGATAGCAGGGGCAAGTGAGTTCACTCTAGGAGTGAAAGTTAGAGAGGGCTAGTTGTCTTGACGAGTAGTGACTAAGTGTGGGATAGATACCCTTAAGGCAATTGTGCACCAGTGTTAGGGATCTGTGCGTGTAGGTTTAGTTAGAAGGGACTTACGGTGGAAGGTTGGCACTGTAGATGTGGTCCTAGAGGCTTCGATGATATACACTCTGGAGGGCAGATTTATCAAGGGTCTAAAAACTCCCATAAACTCCCATAAACTCGAAATTAAAAAAAATGACCAATCGAAATTTATTAAAAAATTAGAATTTTTTAAATTTGGGTGAATAGGATCGACCTGCAAACTTGAATCGAATTCGAATTGAATTTTAGCGAATTTGATTCGAGTTTTTTCCCAAAAAAAACCAAAAAAAAAGTCCACCAAACAACTCCAAATTTATTGTAGGAGGTCCCCCATAGGCTAAAATACCAATTCAGCAGGTTTTAGATGGCAAACAGTCAAATTTGAATTCTTAAAGGGACAGTACATGATAAAGTTCAAAATTCGAATTTCACATATTTTTTAAACTCAAATCGAATTTGTCGTAATACACTAAAATAAACCCAAAATTCGTGTTAGAAAATTCAAATTTTCAATTTGATCCTTGATAAATCTGCTCCTAGATGTATATGTGTACATACTGTATTAGAAAATGATCATTCTTTGCCAGCAACCAGAGCTCCAGGCTTAAGTTTGTCTCCATGCAGACGGATGTTCATTAATAAAGTGTGAGACAATTTGCATTCATACATATCAGTTATAGTTACATAGTAATTTGGAAGCATCAAGTTCAACATGTTGCCCACTATTAAATTAATATTTCAGTTAAAAAATCCACTAATGAAGCTCGAGTATATTGATAGCTCTTTGTTACAGTGAAACCTGGCTTTTCTGCTCAGCTAAATCCTCATTTTTATTGAAATACAAACAGATCCATTAAAAGGGCTTTGGTAGTTGATATGGAATGTTGAGGTCAGTGAGTTGAATACAATGGCATGTTAGACAAAGCTGAAACTGCAAGCTGACCCAGAAAGACTTCAAAGAAGTTATGGAAGAAAGTGATGGGAAATGAACATACTGTACATTCACCTCTTAAACCATTGTGCATACAAAGGGGAAAAAAATCTGTAGTGGCGGGGAAGCAAAGTCAACATTTTTTCTATTCTTCTTTATTCAGGGTGAATGACTGTATTCTGAGAGTGAATGAAGCAGATGTTTCTGAAGTTTCCCACAGCCGGGCAGTAGAAGCTCTCAAGGAAGCCGGTTCCATTGTCCGCCTCTATGTGCGGCGAAGGAGGCCCATCCTAGAAACTGTCGTAGAAATCAAACTTTTCAAAGGGCCAAAAGGTACTACAAATTAACTGTGAATTTATAACATTTAAAATGGTTTGTTTGTAAACATCTAGCAGCTGTACGATTCTGTCTACTTGTATAATGTACCCATAATTTAAGAGCCATGTTGCTTCTAAGGCGCAGATTTACTAAGGTTCAAGTGAATTTTTGAAGTTAAGAAAGTTTGAATTTCGAAGTAATTTTTTGGACACTTGGAATAGGCTTCTACGACTTTGACTTCAAATTCGATTCGAAGTCAAATCGTTCGAATATTCGACCATTCGATAATCGAAGTACTGTCTCATTAAAAAACTTCGACTTCAATACTTCGCCAAATTAAACCTGCCGAAGTGCTATGTTAGCCTATCGAGACCTTCTAGACCATTTTTCTAAATCTTTACACATCGAAGTAAAATTGGTCGATTGTACGCTAAAAACGTTCGAATCGTTTGATCGAAAGATTTTACTTCGACCGTACGATGGGCAAATTCGGTGAAAAATACTTTGACTTCGATATTCAAAGTCGAAGGGGCCGATTCACTAAGCTCGAGTGAAGGATTCGAATGAAAAATACTTTGAATTTCGAAGTATTTTTTGGGTACTTCGACCATCGAATGGGCTACTTCGACCTTCGACTACGACCTTAGACTTCGATTCGAACGTTTCGAACGAAAAATCGTTCGACTATTCGACCATTCGATAGTCGAAGTACTTTCCCTTTAAAAAAAACTTCGACCCCCTACTTCGGCAGATAAAACCTACCGAAGTCAATGTTAGCCTATGGGGAAGGTCTCCATAGGCTTGCTAAACTTTTTTTGATCGAAGGATTTTCCTTCGATCGTTGGATTAAAATCCTTCGAATCGTTCGATTCGAAGGATTTAATCGTTCGATCGAACGAAAAATCCTTCGATCGATCGAACGAACGTTTAGCGCTAAATCCTTCGACTTCGATATTCGAAGTCGAAGGATTTCAATTCGAGGGTCGAATTTCGAAGTATTTTTTACTTCGAAATTCGACCCTTAGTGAATCTGCCCCGAAGTATTTCAATTCGAGCGTCGAACTTCGAAGTATTTATCACTTCGAAATTCGACCCTTGATAAATCTGCCCCTAAGTGTATTATTTGGCTTCTAGTTATTTGTCCTCTAAGGCCATCTCTCTCACTATGGGGTATATTTATCAAAGAGTGAAGTTCCGCCACTAGAGTGAAATTCCGCCACTTCCCATTCATTTCTATGGGGTTTTTAAAGGCATATTTATCAAAGGGTGAAATTTCACTTTCACCCATTGATAAATACGCCTTTCAAAATCCCATAGAAATGAATGGAGAGCTGCGAAATTTCACTCTAACTTAACTTCACACTGATAAATTTACCCCCTTATGTGCTATAAAGTGCTCTTGTTTCTCTTAATTCATCCATTTAAATATACACGGTCACTGTTAACGAATGTGGCAATTAGTCAAGATGATCATACTACAAAAAATTAAATATGTTTCAGCATGAGCAGTAATTATTTGTTAATTCTTTGTGGTATGTGAATCATCAACATAGTTCTAAATTGTTTCAGAGCAGGGCCGGAACTAGGGGTAGGCAGAGTAGGCACGTGCCTAGGGCGCAAAGCTTGGAGGGCACCAGCCAAGTACCTTTCTCCGCTTCCTGCCCCTAGTCCGGGTGAGTGCGCTCCTCTCCATTGCAGTCCTGCGTGCTGTTTGTGCGCATGCATGCGCGTACAGGAGGGGAGGAGGATCGCATACCGGAAGGGGGTGACGGGTCAGTCAGCGTGCATGCGAGCGTACTTCCTGCGCGCGCAGTGGAAGGGGCGCCTGGTCGGCGTGGCCCGGCCCGGTTTCAGAGGAAACAATTTAGAACAGGAATGATCAGTTGCTTTATACATTATATATAATGGGCCTGTTCACAAATGGTTAAAAATTTTTCATCAGGCATTGCTTCACAGCGAATTTCTGCATTTTGCCATGTGCAGATTTTTCCACAGAACTGCAGCAAAAATCCAGCACAAAAAATGTAATTGCAACAAAAAAGTTGCCAAGACAAAATTGTTGCCGAAGCAATAAAAGGTCACGATAAGAAGCGATAAGCCTTTAATGCATTTGTTTTGCCGCAGTTTTGCTAATTTTTTGGTGAAGTGAAATGGGACAGATTTGCTCCTCACTAAGTTACACCTATTTACTATGCAATATTTTCACCTGAATTTATATAAGAAGGTAATGTTAAAATTGTCACCATCACATTTTCAATTTCAAAGCTACATCTGTTTTGCAAGCCATGTTTTCATTTGGAACTATGTCTGAAGGTAAAATTTTAATTTGTACCCCCAAATTTTGAAATTCAACTCTACGGGGCCGATTCATCAAGAGTCGAATATCGAGGGTTAATTAACCCTCGATATTCGACTGGGAACTAAAATCGTTCGACTTCGAATATCGAAGTCGAACGATTTTGCGCAAATCCTGCGATCGATCGATCGATCGAAGGATTTTTCGTTCGATCGAACGATTAAATCCTTCGAATCGAACGATTCGAAGGATTTGAATCCAACGATCGAAGGAAAATCCTTCGATCAAAAAATCACAGGCAAGCCTATGGGGACCTTCCCCATAGGCTAACATTGACTTCGGTAGGTTTTATCTACCGAAGTAGGTGGTCAAAGTATTTTTTAAAGAGACAGTACTTCGATTATCGAATGGTCAAATAGTCGAACGATTTGTACTTCGAATCGTTCGAATCGTTCGAATTCGATCGAATTCGATCGAATTTAACCAATTCGATGGTCGAAGTATCCAAAAAATACTTCGAAATTCGAAGTTTTTTTAATTCGAATCCTTCACTCGAGCTTCATGAATCGGCCCCTACAAGTGTATATTAAGCAAAATTTCTATCTGGGATTTTTCCGAAATGAAGGGCCTTATTGATCAAAATCCTACATTAAATTTAAAAAGTACGAACAAACTAGAATCCACGATGTGACCTTTATTTATTAATAAAAAAGCACGATTTAATTGGATCGGGGGAAGAACTCGATAAAACTAGTGAAAATCCATATCGTAACATTTTTTTCAGAGTTTTTTCCCGAATCACTTGATTTTTTTCAGGCTTTTTACCAAAAACCCCAAATTTTTCAGATGTTTTGCCCAAATAGTTAGATTTTCAGGCTAATTTCAGCACAGACAACAGAAATGTCAACATAAGATAGGGACCTCTCTCAATGACTTATATACAACCGTGGCAGGTCTGAGATGTAGGATTTTTGGACTTTTTCCATCCTTGTGGTACAGTATAATAAATATCGAAAAAATTTATTTTTTTTCCCTCTAAAAATTAGGATCTATTAAAAAAACTGGATTTTATTTTGTTTTTGGCATTCGGACTTTAATACATTTTTACATATTGTTGTTTTGAAATGTTCATCTCAGACTATGTAAGAAGTAGTGATGGGCGAATTTGCGACGCTTCGCTTCGCCGACAAATTCGCGAATTTCGCTCGAAATTCACGATACGGCGAAAAATTCGCGAAACGGCGCCGGCGTCTCGTTTTTGACGCCGGTGCCCGTTTTTGACGCCGGTGTCCGTTTTTGACGCCGGTGTCCGTTTTTTCAGAAAATTTTTTTTGACGCCGGCTAATTTTTTCCGCGAATTTTCGCGGGCGTTTCGCGAATTTTCTCGGGCGTTTTGCAAATTTATTTGCCTGCCGCGAATCACGCAAATTCGCCGCGAATTCGCGCCTGCCGAATAAATTCGCCCATCACTAGTAAGAAGGTAAAATCAGAATGGTCACATTCAAATTTTGAATTTCAAATCTACATCTGTTTTGTAAGCAAAGTTTTCCTCTGGAGCTATGTTTGAAGGTAAAATTTTAATTTTTACCGTCAAATTTTGAATTTCAAATCTACAAATGTTTTCTAAGCAAAATTTCCATCTGTGATTTTTCCAAAGTGAAATGTTTTAGTATCGTTGTCAGGAAAAAAAAATGTAAAAGTAACCACAGTAAACAGAAAAAAAATATGTTTTCTCTGTGGAATTTGAAAAAATGCTTAAAGGGATACTGTCATGGGAAAAATTTTTTTTTTTCAAAATGAATCAGTTAATAGGGCTACTCCAGCAGAATTCTGCACTGAAATCCATTTCTCAAAAGAGCAAACAGATTTTTTTATATTCAATTTTGAAATCTGACATGGGGCTAGACATTTTGTCAATTTCCCAGCTGCCCCTGATCATGTGACTTGTGCCTGCACGTTAGGAGAGAAATGCTTTCTGGCAGGCTGCTGTTTTTCCTTCTCAATGTAACTGAATGTGTCTCAGTGGGACATGGGTTTTTACTATTGAGTGTTGTTCTTAGATCTACCAGGCAGCTGTTATCTTGTGTTAGGGAGCTGCTATCTGGTTACCTTCCCATTGTTCTTTTGTTTGGCTGCTGGGGAGAAAAGGGAGGGGGTGATATCACTCCAACTTGCAGTACAGCAGTAAAGAGTGATTGAAGTTTATCAGAGCACAAGTCACATGACTTGGGGCAGCTGGGAAATTGACAAAATGTCTAGCCCCATGTCAGATTTCAAAATTGAATATAAAAAAATCTGTTTGCTCTTTTGAGAAATGGATTTCAGTGCAGAATTCTGCTGGAGCAACACTATTAACTGATTCATTTTGAAAAAAATCTTTTCCCATGACAGTATCCCTTTAAATCCATGCTAATAAAAGGGTAAGAAAAAGTTGCATTACACATACAATATGTTACATTGGTCTTTCTATCCATTTGTATATGCCCTTTTTGCAGTGGAATAATATATTGAAGAAAAAGGCAAATAAGTTTATGCTATGCCAGACTGGGCATAACTGGGGTCCACCATAGAAACTGCCACCCAGGGTCTGTCCTCACATCAGTTAGATGTAGACTGTACCAAGTGATATGGGTGTTATCCATAGGCCTGTGTTGAAATAAGAAAAGTATTTATTGGAGGTGTTTGTGAAGATTCTCAATCATCGAGGTCATGTAATATCTGTAGAAATAAACTCTAAATTTAAAAAATTAAAATTAAAATAAAGTCTCGATTAGCTGGACTTGCTGTGTTTTTCTTGAAAACACTTGACCTCCAGTCCACCATTGGGTTAATCTTTATATCAACAGGTTGTCACATATTTATATGAAAGTAATAAAAGTGTGAAACCTTTAACTACACCTTTATCATTTCTTTTAAGGTCTGGGCTTCAGCATTGCGGGTGGCGTTGGAAATCAGCACATTCCTGGGGACAACAGTATATATGTAACCAAAATCATCGATGGTGGAGCAGCACAAAAAGATGGCAGACTACAAGTTGGAGATAGGCTACTCATGGTGAGAAAACCAAAAATGCAGACTGATTTACAGGTGGTTAATCTATTAACTCTCCCAAAGAAAACTTATTGACAGAATAAAAGGAACAGTAACACCAATAAAGTGTCCTAAAATAATGGAAATATAATGCACCGTTGTGCTGCACTGGTACAACTGGTGTGTTTGCTTCAGAAACACTAATATAGTTTATGTAAATAAGCTGTTGTGGGGGCAGCCATTCAAGCACAGGATACACAGTAGATAACAGATAACTACTACTATAGTTTATATAAATAAGATGCTGTGTAGCCATGGGGGCAGCCATTCAAGCACAGGATACACAGTAGATAACAGATAAGTACTACTATAGTTTATATAAACAAGCTGCTGTGTAGCCATGGGGGCAGCCGTTCAAGCACAGGATACACAGTAGATAACAGATAAGTACTACTATAGTTTATATAAACAAGCTGCTGTGTAGCCATGGGGGCAGCCGTTCAAGCGCAGGATACACAGTAGATAACAGATAAGTACTACTATAGTTTATATAAACAAGCTGTTGTGTAGCCATGGGGGCAGCCATCCAAGCACAGGATACGCAGTAGATAACAGATAAGTACTACTATAGTTTATATAAACAAGCTGCTGTGTAGCCATGGGGGCAGCCATTCAAGCACAGGATACACAGTAGATAACAGATAAGTACTACTATAGTTTATATAAACAAGCTGTTGTGTAGCCATGGGGGCAGCCATTCAAGCACAGGATACACAGTAGATAACAGATAAGTACTACTATAGTTTATATAAACAAGCTGTTGTGTAGCCATGGGGACAGCCATTCAAGCACAGGATACACAGTAGATAACAGATAAGTACTACTATAGTTTATATAAACAAGCTGCTGTGTAGCCATGGGGCATTCATTCTAACACATGATACACAGCAGATAAAAGATAAGGTCTGAAGTATACAATGGGATTCTTCAGAATTTATCTTTTATCTGCTGTGTATCCTATGCTTGAAAATGCCCCTCGAGTCTGTAAAAAGTCTGGATCTGAAAATCTGCTTCTCAGACCTGCTGAGGTTGTATATAAGTTCTTATTTGGAAGTTTATGTGGGCTGCGTTGGAATTAGCCCAAAAATCTGAAAAATTCAGCAAGCCAAAAAAAAAAAACTGAGCAGTTTTCGCTCGAGTTTTTTCCTGATCCGATTAAATCTAACTTTTTTTAAAATAACAAATGAGGACAAATAGTGTATTCTAGTGGATTTAATTAAATAATCTGAAAAATTTGGATTTTGATCAATAATCCCTGTAAAGTCTAAATTTCAAACTTTTATAGTGCTCAAACCTAAGTGCTCTGCCGTCTTAGAGAAAAATTATGAGTTTTTCCTGGAAATTAAAAACACTAGTGAAAAAGGGAAATTTATGCGAAAGACAGGATGGACTATGTGGATTTTCTCGGCCATCAAATTCTTTATTTTCTTTCTTCATTCTTATTTATCTGCATTGTGTATACAGGTCAACAATTACAGCTTAGAAGAAGTCACACATGAAGAAGCAGTGGCCATCCTGAAGAACACCTCGGATGTTGTGTATTTGAAAGTGGGAAAACCAACTACAATATATATGACAGACCCATATGGACCCCCAGATATTACCCACTGTAAGTGACGACTATTGCTACTATTGGTACTAACGATACTAGAGTATTATGTCAAGCTGCAATTAAATATTTTACTATTAGGGGCAGATTTATCAAAGGTCAAGGTGAATTTTTGAATGAGAAAAAATTTGAATTTTGAGCTATCTTTTGTGTACTTCCACTAGGGAATAGTCTAAACTCAATTCAAATTTAAAAATAATTTGAAAATTCGAATATCGAAATTTATCATTTACTGTCTCTTTAAAAATTCGACTTCGACCATTCGCCATCTAAAACCTGCCAAATTGCTGTTTTTAGCCTATGGGGGACCCCCTAGAACCTATTTGGAGTCAATTGGTGGACTTCCCAGGTGGACCTGTGAAAAACTTTGAATCAGAATCGATCGAATTCACTATTACTTCGATTCGATCAAAAACTGACATATTCTACCAGTAAAAAACTTACTTTCGGTTGGTCTTTTTGAATTAGAATTTGAAGTTTTTTCCATTTGAAATTCGACCCTTGATAAATATGCCCTCTAGTGATGATCGAAAATTGTCACGCATCAAAATAAAATTGTTGGGCCTTTAAACTTCAATGCATTTTGGAGGATGTTTGAAGTCTCGCTAATTCGTTGAAGCGAAACGGGTCAGATTCGCTTATCACTAGTTACTATGTAACAGCCTCTAAAACACAAAATAGCAAAATGCAACTCTTTAACAGCCATCCAAACTAGAATATTTAGGGCTCATGTATGAAACCTTTTGAAAATTTCTAATGGAGAATAGTGATGGGCGAATTTATTTGCCAGGCGCGAATTCGCGTCAAATTTGCGCCCTGCCGTCAAATTTTTTTTTCGAAAAACCGGGTGCCGGCGTCAAAAAACGGGCACCGGCGTCAAAAACGAGATGCCGGTGTCAAAAACGAGACGCCGGCGCCGTTTCGCAAATTTTTCACCATTTCGCGAATTTCGCTAATTTTTCGGCGAAGCAAAATGGCGCAAATTCGCCCATCACTAATGGAGAAGCCAACCTGTTTCTGGTATGAAGGCAATGCTGTGTGTGTATAGCATGAGATATGTAAATACCTTCTGTTTTCATAAGCCTTTACACTCCACCTAATGGGTTGAAAGAAATTGTGAGCTGTGAATAGAAATAGAAATGAATATAAAACAGAACATTCTCCTCTAAGCACTTTTGCAATTTACATAAGTTATCTTTTTTTCTACTTTACAAAATATTAGTAGTTTTTAAATTACAGATTTAATTTTAAACAGCATCTCCATCTGCTGTTTGTTTTGACTGACTGCCTGCGGTTACAGTTGGCTGAAAATGAATTTTGCGAGGGAAGGAAAGTTTTGTGATGTTTACTGTGCTTAGAAATCTCTGCTTAAAGGGGACCCGTCACCCAAAGAAATATTCAAATCCTATTTTATCACATTAGTCAAGCAAAATGAACTTTAATTACACTGTATAAATTATTCGAATCTTGTTTCCATCAGTCTGGGAATTCATAATTATAACAAGCAGACAGGAGCCATTTTGTGGACACTGTTATTAAGACAAGTCTTGTATCATCTCAGAATCTTGTTTGTGCACCAGAATGGGGGACCTGATGTCCATCCCCATGTCCTGGCTACACAATTAAATGGTGAAGAGGACGGGGGAATGTGGGGAGAGAAGTGACATGTAGGAAGTGCTGAATGGAAAGTGAAAGTAATTGTCTGCCCCGCCTAGAGGAGGTGCAGACAATATTTGATTGACAGCTGAGATTTTTAAATGAGCTTACAACAGCTATGAATGCTTTAATAAAATATAGAAATTAGATTTCATGTTTAATTTGAAAAGGACATTTATTATACAGATTTTTGTGTCTGGGTGACAGGTCCACTTTAATTACTTGATATTCCATGCAGAGCAACATCACAAGACATTTCTTTTCTCACAGAGGTAATTATCAGCTGACTGTAGGCAGTCAGCCAAAATGACAAGCAGGTGGCAGTATCGTTTAAAAATGGGTAATATCATGTAAACCAAAAAAAAAAAGAAATTTATGTCAATCTCAAAATGCATCGAAAGAAGGAGGAAAGGTTAAAAGTAAGTAAGCTTTATCAGAAAGGTCTATATAAATACACCAGTAACCCCTCAAAGTAATGCTGCTCTGAGTCCTCTGTCAAAAGAAACACCACATTTCTTTCCTTCTATTGTGTACTCATGGGCTTCTGTATCAGACTTCCTGTTTTCAGCTTAAACCTCCAGGGCTAGGGCTTGAGCATGCTCAGTTTGCTCCTCTCTCCCCTCCCTTCTCTGCTGTAATCTGAGCCCAGAGCTATGAGTGAGCAGGGAGAGACTCAGGCAGGAAGTGATGTCACACCAAGCTAATATGGCAGCTGCTATCCTAAACCTACAGAGAGTTTCTACAGCTGATTACTCAGGTATGGTAAAGCATTCCACAGAATACATATAGCAGTCTAGCTTGCACCATTGTGGCTAATCTACTGGCAATAAACTTCCTCGCTAGCTTTCCTTCTCCTTTCCATTTCCTTTAAAGTAATGACAGGAGCAAAGATTGAGCCAGATATACAAACCCATATTAACCAATTATGTTGTGATTTAATCTTCTGTTTGACAAAAAAAAAATGATTGGTTGATATATCAATGTATTTGCATATTATTTACATTAAGGGGCACATTTATCAAGGGTCGAATTTCGAAGTGATGGGAGTTTTTTTTGAACTCCCATAACTTCGAAATTAGAATAAAAAAAGACCAACTAAAATTAATTTAAAAAATCTAACTTTGATTTTTCAAAGTCCATCAATTGACTCCATATAGGTTCTAGGAGGTCCCCCATAGGCTAAAACAGCAATTTGTCAGGTTTTAGATGGCGAATGGTTGATGTTGAACTTTTAAAGAGACAGTACATGATACATTTCGATATTGAAATTTAATTTTGATATTCAAATCAAATTTGGACTATTCCCTAGTCGAAGTACACAAAAATAGCTTGAAATTCAAATTTTTTTACTTTGACCGTTGATAAATCTGCCCCTAACTATTCTCCATCATGGTAAACCCAAGCACTGCTCCCACAGATCTACTGAATAACCCATCCAGGTAGCTAGACATTTACATTCTTAACACATTGTTTTGTGCTGTTTATGGCAGAGCATCTTTGCCTCTCCAGGTTACATATGTTTTGCAATATATTGATGAAATCTTTGGGAATGCAACTAGCTGCCCAGTTCTCCTTGTGAGGGGCTTTGAGTATTGTACATTTCCGTAGACTGGGTTGGAAAAACCCATATGAGCACTTGTCCAAACCCTCTTCTCAGTTTCCCCATTGTGATAACCCAAACAAACTTCATAATAACTGAATTTGGTTGACCAAAAATGAGTAATCAGTCATTTCAATTGCTACAAAAGTCCTTCAGATGCCTACAAAACTATCCTGGTTTAATTCTATTCCCAGCATACTCACCGCCTTTGGAAAGTCACATTCTAAGCTCGGCCAACAATGGGACTTTGGAATACAAGAGCCCTCTAGCACCTATTTCTCCGGGAAGATATTCCCCAATCCCAAAGCACATGCTTGTGGAGGATGACTACACCAGGTCAGAAGTTCTAAAATTCTAAATATACTATATATTTTATTTTAATTCTAAATATACTATAGCCCTAATATCAATGTTATTAGCTTTTTTCTTGCTTGATCCCTCTGAAATGATGGTGTTATTATTATTAAAGATGAGCAAAGAGTGTCCAGTAGGGATGTAGCGAACTGCCGAGTATGTGTTCGCGAACGCCGTTCGCGAACACCGGCAAAAAATGCGAACAGTTCGCGAACAGTTCGCGAACTTCGAACATCCGAAAATCGTTCGATTGGAACGATCGAAGGATTTTAATCGTTCGATCGAACGATTTTCGTTCGAATCGAACGATCGAAGCCATTCGATCGAATGATTTCATTCAATCCAATGGCTTCGATCGTTCGATTCGAACGAAAATCGTTCGATTTTAGCGATCGAATGGTCGAATGGTCGAACGATTTTGACGCGAACGCCTATTGGCGAACGTCGCGCGACGTTCGCGAACTTGCGGCGGACGCGAACAGTCGAAGTTCGCGCAAACTAGTTCGCCGGCGAACAGTTCGCTACATCCCTAGTGTCCAGATATTTACCTGTCTACTGCTTGATCATCTTGAATATTCTCCAAGTCTAGAACCTGCCACTCAGAACCCTCTCAGGTCATGGGCTCATGAGTCCCATTCTAGAACCTATGTCAACCTGTCCTTTTGATTTAAACATGGCCATTCTGGGTAACCCAAGTGTGTTTGTGGTTAGTTTTGTCTATATCCCAAAGAATTGTCTTGAAAAACATGAATATTAAATATATCCAATAAACTTGTTTTGCTCAAACATTTGGTTCAGCCATTAACACTGAATTATCGGTGAGAGCTCTTCTTAATGTATTTATTCTGACACAATGTTTAATTGAAAAATAATTTAACATTTTTTGAATGCTACATTTTAGAGGCAAATTCTCTAGACGGGCATCAGATTCTGAAATGACTGAATATTAATCATTTGCCTTCTCTGCCAAATCAAAACCAAAGACACAGAGGCGGAACATTCTAATTAAACTGCTGATCTATTATTCATGGGCAGCAGTGCACACATTTATGGCAACTGAATTTACAGGCCCAGTGAATATCTGCCCAAAAATCACGGCTGACGCAAGTTGCACTTAACTGATGAGACTTTACTCGTCCATCTGTTTGAAAATAAGGGGCCTATTTATCATGCCCAGATATGTTTTTACTGAACACTAAGGGGCTGATTCACTAAATTCAAGTGAAGGATTCGAAGTAAAAAAACTTCGAATTTCGAAGGTTTTTTTGGGCTACATCGACCATCGAATGGGCTACTTCGACCTTCGACTACGACTTTGAATCGAAGGATTCGTAGTAAAAATCGTTCGACTATTCGACCATTTGATAGTCGAAGTACTGTCTCTTTAAAAAAAACTTTGACCCCCTAGTTCGGCAGATAAAAGCTACCGAAGTCAATGTTAGCCTATGGGGCCATATGGGGAAGGTCCCCATAGGCTTGCCTAAGTTTTTTTGATGGAAGGATATTCCTTCGATCGTTGGATTAAAATCCTTCGAATCGTTCGATTTGAAGGATTTAATCGTTCGTTCGAAGGAATAATCCTTCGATCGAATTTTCTGCTCTAAATCCTTCGACTTCGATATTCGAAGTCGAAGGATTTCAATTCCTAGTCGAATATCGAGGGTTAATTAACCATCGATATTCGACCCATAGTGAATCAGCCCCGATAAGAACATTTGGGAATTTCTCAGATTTATTAAATAAAAGAAGTCCAACCAAACTAGATTCCTCTAGTATAAAAAAAACGTGAAAATATTGGATTGAGAAAAAAACTAGACTTTTTTCGGATTGTCGTGTGAAAATACCAAATATTTTGAGTTTGAATCCAGAAAATCATGAAAAATTTGAGTTTTCCTGGAAAAACCAGCATCCAACTCTCGTGATGTTTAAAACATCTTCAAATGGTTAAGGTTGTATCTGCCATTGACTTTTACATGAATTCGGCAGAGTATTTTCAGATTCGGACTTGGAACAGATTCGAGGCATAATAAATTGAGAAAAAATCCAGTCTTCTTTTACCGCAACTTTTTCGAGTTTTCAACATCAAAACAGATGCTGTGAAAAAACCGCGCCTTAATAAATAACCCCCTTTGCTCTTTAGAAATGTATTTTTCGTTTTGGAACATACCGAACTGAAAATAATATTTGTTGACTTGTGGCAGCAAGCTTTGGTCCTGTTATTACATTAGCCTTTGAAGAACATGTGAACCTTCAGCAGAAAATTGATTTTTGGAGAAGTCAAAGAAACATCTCAAGACTTACCTTTTCTCAGTTTATTTTGCATCCGACTGGAGCCAGTTATCCAAAATGGCAACAGCAAGAGGAGCTGTTGTTTCAGATTCATTATAATAATGAATAGAACTCTATAAACACTAATATAACTACAGATGGAGAAGGCTTATTGTGACATTTGGGGGCCGATTCACAAAGGGTCGAATATCGAGGGTTAATTAACCCGCGATGTTCGACTGGGAATTAAAATCCTTCGACTTCGAATATCGAAGTCCAAGGATTTTAGCGCAAATAGTGCGATCCCGATTCGAACGATTCGAAGGATTTTAATCCAACAATCGAAGGAATATCCTTCGATCAAAAAAACTTAGGAAAGCCTATGGGGACCTTCCCCATAGGCTAACATTGAGTTTGGTAGCTTTTAGATGGCGAACTAGGGGGTCGAAGTTTTTTCTTAAAGAGACAGTACTTCGACTATCGAATGGTCGAATGGTTGAACGATTTTTAGTTCGAATAGTTCGATTCGAAGTCGTAGTCATAGTCGAAGGTCGTAGTAGCCCATTCGATGGTCGAAGTAGCCCAAAAAACACTTCGAAATTCGAAGTTTTTTTACTTCGAATCCTTCACTCGAAGTTAGTGAATCGGCCCCTTGGCCTACGACACCCTTTTGTCCATTCATGGTGTAACTACAACTTGATACTTTGGCTTATTCAATTCTGGTGTGAACTTGTATGACTTTATATATATAAACAGGAGCAGAAGGGGTAAGTAGCTTGACGTTCAATGTATTGTATTAGTTCCACCAAATAATATTTCATGCTCGTCCTACATTGGCCCATGCTTGTGATACATGTTTCATTTTTTTGGTAGTAGATTTTAAGTCAAAGACCCAAGAGGAACTTCTCCGAGATATGGATGCACTTCCAAAACTTGGATTCAATCACGGCATAAATCTGCATCTGTTGTACTGTGCGTGACGAAGAAGGGAAATGCCCTCCGAATTGTTTGTTCATGATGATGTCATTTTTTAAAATTGCCGTTTATGTTAACCCTTTGTTTGCCAATGCAATCTTCAGTGCGTTGCTTTGCAATGCCCTGGGGGAAAGCTAAAGCAAACACAGGGGCAATGGAACTGTAGTGTTGTTTGGTTTTGGCATTAGCAATTTTCTCCCTTTTGCTGCTATCTAATTTCAATAAAACATGAGTAAAGTACCGAAAAACTCTCAGTATTCCAACTCCAAGCATTAAGGACCTTGAATGGTCTGGGAATAGGGACAAGTCAAATTGGGAAATACATCTATAACTGACATCTATAACTTGATACCATTTATTAGGACATACAGAGAAGGCCTGACGTGTTTTGTGCTTATTGGGGCACTTAGCCTATGAGTAAGTACCCCAATAGCCACAAAATACGTTAGGCCTTTACCTGTATGTCCTAATAAATGGTTTGAACTTTTAATTATACTTTTGGTCATTAGTTTTGGAGAAAAACTCACAACTTTTTTGGTTGCTGTTACATGTTTGTGCACCCATGGACTGGGGTGAACTGAGAGTATATTTTTCTCCCTTTATCTTCATTGTCCTTATTATTGGACATTAATTCAGAGTGGTGCTGTTATGGGCAATATGCATCAATTTTGTTATTTTCTTAAAATATATAACCCTTCAGCCATAAAACATATCACCAGCGGCAGCCGAAAAACTTAAATTGGCCTCATATGACCAATGTTGATGGTGTGGCCTGGCATTGATTTGGTAAACCTGAAACTGGATCAAGACACTCAAAATCATGAGCGTGGCAAGGGGAGAAAATGTTATGACCAACCAACCGCTGAAAGGAAATAGCCTAATGCTAAGCCAGTCTATGCCATGGTCAATGTTCCTTTATGGTTAACAATGAACCAAATAGAGGTTCATTTGGCTACTCTACAGTATATGTGTGCCTGACACTGACTATTGTTTGCCAACAATTGTTGATGTGAAAAAATAACATTTGATACTAAATATTCTAGACCAGAGCAGGGGTGACCAACATTCTGCCCTGAATTCTGCAACCAATGTCTTTGCAGGTGTTGCCCAGTTATAGATTCCATCTGAAACTCCCTGTTTGCAGATCAATATTGAATATTTGTAACACTAGGAGATATAGTCTGGCAGCAGCCTGAAAGAAGAGACACACTAGGGATCATTTGTGAGTAGGTGGAAGTGCAAAGTGCTACAATGGTTTTAAAAATGTTCATTGCTTCATAGACGCCTTTGGGGACTGTTCTGATAAGTGGTGGCATTTAATTGCAAGCTGCAATGTACAGGTCCTACACAAGCCATTAAACCCTGCCTTGAACTGTTCCTTCAAGTTTTACTTAGTGTAGCAGGTTGCACTAATACAATAACATGGTTTTTGCCCCAATTTTGGGCACCTTGCACAAACCACTACTTGATAAATGAGCCGTGATAAATCAATCACACAGCACGGTCAGCGCACCATAACTACTGTATACCATATACATGAGCAACATTGTCAAATTCTATCAGGCCCAATGTAAATAAATTAATTTTAAAATAAATGCAAAAGTTATGCCTACAGGGGTTTAAAGGAATAGTAATGGAATGACAATATAATGTAGTGTTGCCCTGTACTGGTGCGACTGTTGTGTTTGCTTCAGAAACTCTACTATAGTTTATATAAACAAGCTGCTGTGTAGCCATGGGGGCAGCCATTCAATCACAGGATACACAGTAGATAACAGATAAGTACTACTATAGTTTATATAAACAAGCTGCTGTGTAGCCATGGGGGCAGCCATTCAATCACAGGATACACAGTAGATAACAGATAAGTACTACTATAGTTTATATAAACAAGCTGCTGTGTAGCCATGGGGGCAGCCATTCAAGCACAGGATACACAGTAGATAACAGATAAGTACTACTATAGTTTATATAAACAAGCTGCTGTGTAGCCATGGGGGCAGCCATTCAATCACAGGATACACAGTAGATAACAGATAAGTACTACTATAGTTTATATAAACAAGCTGCTGTGTAGCCATGGGGGCAGCCATTCAAGCACAGGATACACATTAGATAACAGATAAGTACTACTATAGTTTATATAAACAAGCTGCTGTGTAGCCATGGGGGCAGCCATTCAATCACAGGATACACAGTAGATAACAGATAAGTACTACTATAGTTTATATAAACAAGCTGCTGTGTAGCCATGGGGGCAGCCATTCAAGCACAGGATACACAGTAGATAACAGATAAGTACTACTATAGTTTATATAAACAAGCTGCTGTGTAGCCATGGGGGCAGCCATTCAAGCACAGGATACACAGTAGATAACAGATAAGTACTACTATAGTTTATATAAACAAGCTGTTGTGTAGCCATGGGGGCAGCCATTCAAGCACAGGATACACAGTAGATAACAGATAAGTACTACTATAGTTTATATAAACAAGCTGCTGTGTAGCCATGGGGGCAGCCATTTAAGCACAGGATACACAGTAGATAACAGATAAGTACTACTATAGTTTATATAAACAAGCTGCTGTGTAGCCATGGGGGCAGCCATTCAAGCACAGCATACACAGTAGATAACAGATAAGTACTACTATAGTTTATATAAACAAGCTGCTGTGTAGCCATGGGGGCAGCCATTCAAGCACAGGATACACAGTAGATAACAGATAAGTACTACTATAGTTTATATAAACAAGCTGCTGTGTAGCCATGAGGGCAACCATTGTTTATATAAACTATAGTATTGTTTCTGAAGCAAAGACTCCAGTTTTACCAGTGCTGAGCAATAGTACATTATATTGTCATTCCTTTAAAACACTTTCATTTTTTTGTTTTACTATTGCTTTAATCTATCTGAGCCTTTTACAATGGTACAATATAGAGATGCCATTCTGGTACAATATAGTCTGACCATGCTGGGCACTGCTGGCTGCTGTCTAGACAAAGCACTGCATGATGAATTTGTCTCTGGAATAATTATGATAGTGCGTAAAAGTGCATGATTAATACTTATAGAAGACCAACCCCATCTGCTGTCTAAATGGATATGATTTCTGCATTTCAATGAGTCTGCCATATTGCAATATGGATCAAGCCATGGAAACTCCAATGGTTTTTAGATTGATTGCAAACCATCGCTTAAGGTTTTATGGATCAGGACATTCTCTCCAAATTTAGATCAGTTCAGTATGCCACAGAATGCGTCCCATGTTACTGTATATATCAACACAATCAACTTTGTCTTGGATGTAGATTCTTCATCCAACAACATCCCTGAAAGCAAAAACTTGGTGATGGATTTTGTAATCAAAACATTGACTGAATTTGAATTTTGAAGTAAAATGCATTCCAAAGCCTGTGTATTCTGTCCAAGGCTATTTCAACTCAAATGAGTCGGTTTATCAAAGCCTGAGATTAAACATTTTATTCAATAATGAAGAAAAATGGTTCTTCAAGTGTTTATTCATTTTTCTAACTGTGGTTTTTTTCATTGATAAAAATTGGCAGCTTAAACCTGCCGTGATCTGGGCAAACCAATGAGCAAGTCAGCATGGATTTGAACCCAAATCTCCTATTTAGGGGCAGATTCACTAAGGGTCGAATTTCGAAGTTAAAAATACTTCGAAATTCGACCCTCGAATTGAAATCCTTCGACTTCGAATATCGAAGTCGAAGGATTTAGCGCTAAACGTTCGTTCGATCGATCGAAGGATTTTTCGTTCGATCGAACGATTAAATCCTTCAAATCGAACGATTCGAAGGATTTTAATCCAACGATCGAAGGAAAATCCTTCGATCAAAAAAAGTTTAGCAAGCCTATGGGGACCTTCCCCATAGGCTAACATTGACTTCGGTAGGTTTTATCTACCGAAGTAGGGGGTCGAAGTTTTTTTTAAAGGGAAAGTACTTCGACTATCCAATGGTCGAATAGTCGAACGATTTTTCGTTTGATTCGTTCGATTTCGTTCGTATTCGAACAAATTTAACCAATTCGATGGTCGAAGTACCCAAAAAAATACTTCGAAATTCGAATTTTTTTCATTCGAATCCTTCACTCGAGCTTAGTGAATCGGCCCCTAAGTATTCTTGAGAATTTTTGAAAATTGCCATGTTGCTTTACCATAAAAATTTGTGGCAACCTTGTGCAATGTGAATCGCCATTCACCAATGATATCTCAAAATATGCTGAGAATTGCTCTGTAATATTGATAAATCTAGACTATGTCCCAGCTTGACCAAATTTCAACCACGTTTTTTTTAAAAGAAATAGGGGCTGATCCGATGTTAGAGTTTTTTTTCCCTTGAATGAACTTGAATGACCTCAAATAGCATCTTATTTAAGAAAAAACTTGAACATCTAAAACTTGATCGAATATTACCAATCCGAAAACTCGAATCAAATTTGAATCAAATTCGACTAAACTTGACTCAAATGGGTCACTGGACCTCTGCCATTGACTTCTACATGAACTCGGCAGGTTTTAGGTGGCGAATAGTCAAATGCGAGTTGTTCCCAGGGTCAAGGTATGATAAATCTCAAATTTAAATTTGGATAATTCCCAACTCAAATTTGTGACTTTCGACCAAAAATCCAACTGGAAAATTGGATTTGCATTTACAATTTGAACCTTAATAAATCTGTCCAAAATCTCCCAATTCTTAGAGAACACTTTGCTCCTTGTATGCCCAAAACCTCCCCCCAAGTGCTGAAATTAATCAATTCAAGATCTTTTTCAATTATATCCACGCAAAAGAGATAATTTTGCTGTTCTGCTTGTTTTGGCACTTAAGAAATGAATGGGGTAAAGTGGCTTCTTGTCAACTTCATTTAAATTGTAATTACTTTTAAGTGTTTGTTATGCAGGCAGAATATGATTTCATTTTTACAAACAACTTTATTTTTGTTGTGCTGGAGATGGAAACAGATTTGCTGCCTTCAAAGTTTTAACTTCTAGAGCACCTTGGTCAGAACTTCACGAATGCCATTGTTTTTGGAGATATGAGATGAACTACTGTTAATCTTGAATATCCCAGGTTTTTATATATCACCTATAAACATTCCTTATCGCCCTAGTGTTTGATGTTTATTGCTGAAGGCCTAATAGTGTTATACACTTAGGGGCCGATTTACTAACTTCGAGTGAAGGATTCGAAGTAAAAAAACTTCGAATTTCAAAGTTATTTTGGGCTACTTCAACCATCGAATGGGCGACTTCGACCTTTGACTACGGCTTCGATTCGAAGTACAAATCGTTCGACTATTCGACCATTCGATAGTCAAAGTACTGTCTCTTTAAAAAAAACTTCAACCCCCTAGTTCGCCATCTAAAAGCTACCGAAGTCAATGTTAGCCTATGGGGAAGGTCCCCATAGGCTTGGCTAACTTTTTTTGATCGAAGGATATTCCTTCGATCGTTGGATTTAAATCCTTCGAATCGTTCGATTCGAAGGATTTAATCGTTCAATTGAAGGAGTAATCCTTCGATCGTTCAATTGAAGGAGTAATCCTTCGATCGTTCGATTAAATCGAAGGATTTTAGTTCCTAGTCGAATATCGAGGGTTAATTAACCCTCGATATTCGACCCTTAGTGAATCGGCCCCTTGATCAATGGCTGAACATGAAGGGGGTTATTTATTAAAGTCTGAATGCATAAAACTCGAAAAAATTCTAGTTTTTTACTATAAGATCCAAATTTTTGTTGGGAAAAAAACCCAAATTTTTCGATATTGATTATACCCCAAGGATGGAAAAAGTCTGAATCCCAAAATCCTCCATTTCAGACCTGTAGAGGTTGTATATAAGTCAATGGAGGAGGTTCCTATCCTATTTGGAAATTTCTGTGGTCTGCGCTGGAATTAGCTCAAAAATCCGACCATTTCGGGCTTTTCGGCTGAAAATCGGAAAAATTCTGACTTTGCAGGAAAAACCCCCCAAAAAATGAGAAAATACAACTCGGATTTTCACTCAATTTTGTTGAGTTTTTCCCTAATCTGATTAAATCATGCTTTTTTAATAATGAATAAAGTCAAATCGTGGATTTTAGTTTGCTTTGACTTTTTATGATAAAATTATAAGAATAATTTGAATTTTGATAAATAACCCCCAAAGTGTGAGCTGAGCAGGCCATCTACCTGTTCCATTCTAAATAATATGTTTTGATATTATGTACAGGTATGGGATCCGTTATCCTGGAACCCATTATCCAGAATGGCTGTCTCCCATAGACTCCATTTTATTCAAATATTGAAAAATGATTTCCTTTTTACTCTGTAATAATAAAACAGTAGCTTGTACTTGATTCCAACTAAGATATAATTAATCCTTATTGGAGGCAAAACCAGCCTATTGGGTTTATTTAATGTTTACATGATTCTCTAGTAGACTTAAAGTTTGAAGATCGAAATTACGGAAAGATCCATTATCCATTATAGCATGCTGGATAACAGGTCCATTACCTGTAGTCCCTACATTTGTACATACTTTTAAATATTTCACATCCTCTGGGTGCAGTGGTTCACTTGCTGTGTGCCAGATGGATCTGATGGTAGCCATGCCACACCCATCTTGAAGATGGAGGAAAAAGAGGACTTGTTGATCCATGTAGTCTACATGAGATTCCTACCATCTTTCCCTTGCGTTTTCTCTGTTCTTCTCCTGTGCCTTTTCCTTGATCTTTTCTGTATCACAGTCTTGCTTACCGTTTGTTGGATTGCTAGTCCATTCTACACCTTGAAACAAGCTATAAATACATCAGATAAAATAGCGCATTTGCCATTTTTTATTCTGACGTTTATTCTGCAAGTTGAAGGTTTAATATTTAGAAGTTCTACTGCAGCTGGTCAAGGATGAAACTGTAAATAATGTTTGTGAGGTGCAATTAGAATCCTTACTCCTGTCACCCCACATATTATATATATATATGTTATATTAAAATAAATGTGCTTTTTTATGTGCTGTACTCCTGTCCATGATCTCAAAATGTATTACTCATTATATACCCTTAATACAAATACCGTCGATGCAGGAAAGTTGGCTACAGAATGCGATTTGTGTTGCTATGGTTATACCACGAAAGTAAATTGGATGACAAGAACCCAGAAATATTTTAAGTGCTAATAATCCAAATCAGACTGTGAAGCAAAGTACAGCAGTCATTAACCATGTCAATAATATGTCAGAAACTTGTATCCAACCACCATCTGCTAAATATTTTTGTGCAGAACATTTCCTTGTTCGGCTCAAGGAGGCGTATCTGACCATTTCTGCACTACGCACAATAACAAAATGCTTTACTCTTTATTTAGTCACTGCAGATTACTGAGACCCACAAACTTTAGGACAAAACAACATCCTCCATTTTCTTTCTTTCTATAGGCTCTAGCTATCTAGTTTGAGAAACAGGGCTTCCACCAATCCTGTGTATTATTCAATACTGTAAGTATGAGCATCTCTGCGTTGGTCTGTGTGCTGTAAGCTCTAGCACACCACACCACTGTAAGCTCTAGCACACCACTATTGTGCTTGGCTGAAGGATATCCATCAATGGTGCTTGTTTCCTTCAATTAACTTGATGTTAGCAAGGGATGCCTCTTAAATAGTGGATAAAAGAATTAGCTGCTCCTGATTTCGGAATGAGACTTCTCTTTCCATAAACATCACCAACATTCATGGCTTTGACCATCTCAATTGTCATTACCTTCTAACCGACCAACCAGATGAGAAACACCAACAGTACTTCTTTCTTCATAGATCTCAAAGTTGAGTGGAAAGACCTACATGTCTTCCAACACTCCAGTCACTTCTTGGGCACTTTCCTTCAAGAAGTCAAACTGGAGCTCCTTCAAAAAGCCAGTGCAAGACCTCAAAGGCTATCTTGAAGTGTTTACCTCATGCCGGGGATGGCGATTATGTATTTTGTTTATATTCCAATATATTAAGGGATACATGTACTGTTAATATAAATGATTTTGTTCCAACAGCGCCACCTGCTGGTCAGTTTCCCACCAGTCTGACCAGCAAGTAGTCAAGGAAGTTGTCAGGAGAAAGAAAGAGGCTGCTCTGATGTTCTTCTGCTTAGGAAAGATTTGAGAAAGGTTTCTAATTTTATTCCTAAGCAGAAGAACATCAACCTTTTTCTTTTTCCTGACAACTTCCTTGACTACTTGCTGGTCAGACTGGTGGGAAACTGACCAGCAGGTGGCGATGTTGTAACAAAATAATTTATATTAACAGTACATGCATCCCTTAATATATTGGAATATAAAAAAATACATAATGAATGTACATTACAAAAGTGATTTGAATAGCCTCCTTATCAGTTTTACGTGTACATTTACTTTTTTTAAAGGTTTACTTATCCTTTAATGTCCTTTTGAGGCATAGCTCTTATTCAATTTCCACTGCATGGCATCAGTTCATAATGCAGGTTCCACAAGTTTAGTCTTATGTTGCACCAGACCTCTTCTGTCTTCTCTTCAGTTCATCCATGGGTGGCATCATCATCTCCATAGTTCCAGGCAATCGCGTTCCTGGTGACGAGAAAGCATTTCACTTACTAGGGATACGCAATTTTTTTCTTCTGGTACAGTTTTGCTGTGAAATTCAAATTTTTGCCAGTGGCAAATGTTTTTTTGAATCCTCCCATTCTGAAATAAGGGACACGATTAACTCTTTATTACAGGGACAAAAGCAAAATGCTTGAAATCCATGTTTAGAGTCCTGGGAGAAGCGAGATGGATCCCTCCTCAAATTAAATAATTGTTCTCTAATACGTGGGAAATATAGGGTTACATTCGATAACCCAAATTCTATAAAGAGTCTGGTTCTGTGGCAATGGCACATTCTGAGGCATACTGTGTGATAATAACCGTTTCATGTCTGTTTTCAAATGGATATGTCCAAATGCGCTTGCCTTTTTTTTTCGTTGTAAAATATTCAATACTGTATCGATATTTTCCTGGGAGGGAAATGTTGGTGCTTCTAGTCATTGTTGTAAATGATTATGCAAATGTACATTTCCACTGAATGTTCTGTATTGTCCATTTAGAGCCATTAGGAACTGAAAATAATTCTGTTTATATGATACAAGACAATCAGAGCATCGGGCATAGCATGTTCTTTAGAACACAGAACTGTAGATTCCTATTTACAGTTTGCTAATACTTCTATGCATATGTTATTTCTGTTCTTCATTTACCATGGCAACTATATACATATGGTTATTTGCAATGCATATCTGCACAATATCTATTTTTCTGCTTATTTTTACCCCATGGGTGTCGGCAAGGCTTCTCAAACAAGTCCCTGCCTCAACTCTGGGGAAAGTTTTCTCTAATGCAGGTACAGTACTGGAATTATACATTGTACAGTATAATCGATATATTATATATGGGTTATTTCCCAGGGCTAAAATCTGATTAGATATTTTAAGGGCAATATACACCTCCTGCGTTCAACTTCAACCCCCAAAATATAGATTGCTGGGAAAATGGGTTCTGTCTATTATTTTATATACAGTTATAGGATCTTCAGGTATGGGATCCATTATTCAGAAAGCTCTGAATTACGGGGAAGACTCTGTAGACATTTTATCCAAATAATTTTTTTCAATTATTTCCTTCCTCTCAGTAATAATAAAACGTTACCTTGTACTTGATCCCAACTAAGATATAATTAATCCTTATTGGAAGCAAAACCAGTTTATTGGGTTTATTTAATCTTTGCATAATTTTCTAGTAGGCTACAATTAGCATCAGATAGGGGTCACTGTTTTATTATTACAGTTTTTTTTTAAAAAAAAAAAATAGAATTTTTTGCTTAAAATTGCCTCTATTAGAGCTGGCTTTTCTCTTAATTCAGAGCTTTCTGGATGTTGGGTTTTTGGACTGGGCATCCTACATCCTGTATTTCTTTTTTTAATAGTGTTTTACTGTAGTGCAGGGCATGCAACAAATAAATCCGGCCTTTTGTCCAGGTGAATCCTACCTATCTTATGATTGGTCAGTCTACAGATGCCTGTTGAGGCAAAAAGGAAGAGGAGTAGGGTTGGCACAATTGCCGATGGTGGGTGGTGACATTAAGGGCTATGGGGGGCAGTGACGATATTTAGTGGTGGGATTGTCATGATTAAGGGCAGGGTGGTGGGGGACAGATTTTTGTCTGGGTTTCAGATCATGGAAACTTGGATAGCAATGTTGATCCAGACAGGTGAAGACCTGAACGGCAACCTGAAAGCGGAGCAGCACTGGAACAACCACCTTTCTTTGTTCATATTCTTTGTAGATACCATAAAACTATGGCAGCATAGTAGTATTTCAGTACTGAGCCCAAGTTAAGGTTATAGAATTGACTAATCCTACAAGGGGCCACCATGGTGGATGGTAGGGTGCAAAGTGAAAGTGCCTACCACTAGTGATGGGCTAATTTCTCCCGTTTTGCTTCACCAAAAAATTTTTGAATTTCCAGCAAAATTCCTGAAATGGCAAAAAATTTGCGAAATGCACATTTTGCCGGCACCAAAATTCCGATGCACATTAAAGTCAATGGGCGCCTATTAATTTTCGCAAATTTATTTGCCCTCAGCGAAACGCGGAATTTTTCACCCATGACTACCTACCACATTAGATGGTTGGCTCTGCAACCTGTGGCTGTCCCCATGAATACAGGGCTTCTATTTTCACTTCATTGAAAGGTGCATAGCATTGCCAGTACCAACGGCACACTTGTATGCCTCTTAGTGCTCTTTCACTTCTGTCTAGGGTAATTGTAAATTACCCCTACACTATTTATACCAAAGGAAGAATGGGGGGAGGGTAAAAAAAAGAAAAACATTTGCCTTTTTAGTTGAAAAAAAGCTAATTTTCAATAAAAGAATAGACAGAATACATTTCAGGTACAAACTTTGGCAGTCACTGAATGCTGGGGTGCATTTTCCCTTTAATCTGCTCAGATACGGGTGCAGTGCCCGGTTGTGTTCGCTGAAATGGCACAAATTCATATATTGCTACAAATGAAAGTTACTTTGGTACAATCTGTACAGTCTGTTTCAATGTGCTTCTGTGCCAACGGGATCTGACAATAAGCAAATATGGTTTATACGGTTTAATAAAAGAAGCCCCTTTGGATAAATACGTCTTTATTGGACAAAGGAAAAAAAAAAAAAATACAAAGAGTTCAAAGCCAACGAGCTGCTACAAATAAGCTGTGAACTGTTTCTCCTTGAACTTGTCAACTGACTTGATTTTGTAGTATGCAATTTTATCCAACCAATTAAAGGCACAATGTTTGGAGTAAAAACCTGATCGTACAAGAAGCTCTTTCTTTTCTGTTACTTTTCTGTGTCTGTGTATGGGAGATAATGAATAATGAGGACAAAGGGTCACTGTGCTTTAATTTTCATTTTATCTCTTTGTATTTGTCACCTGCGCCAAATGATATTGATTGTCCTTTTATTCTAGTTCTCCAAGTTTCTCATGAAGTGGTTGCCTAAGCTGCTATTATTACAGGCTGGTTGGCCAAAATGTAATTGTCTAAATGAGATCCCCTAAAACTATGGCAGCATAGGTATTCCCCTGTACTAAGCACAATTCAGCAGGAACAGTCCCCTAAGTTTGCTCATAGTCTGTACAGAGAGATCCCATAAAACTATGGCAGCATAGGTATTCCCTGTACTAAGCACAATTCAGCAGGAACAGTCCCTAAGTTTGCTCATAGTCTGTACAGAGAGATCCCATAAAACTATGGCAGCATAGGTATTCCCTGTACTAAGCACAATTCAGCAGGAACAGTCCCCTAAGTTTGCTCATAGTCTGTACAGAGGGATCCCATAAAACTATGGCAGCATAGGTATTCCCTTGTACTAAGCACAATTCAGCAGGAACAGTCCCTAAGTTTGCTTATAGTCTGTACAGAGAGATCCCATAAAACTATGGCAGCATAGGTATTCCCTGTACTAAGCACAATTCAGCAGGAACAGTCCCCTACGTTTGCTCATAGTCTGTACAGAGAGATCCCATAAAACTATGGAAGCATAGGTATTCCCTTGTACTAAGCACAATTCAGCAGGAACAGTCCCTAAGTTTGCTCATAGTCTGTACAGAGAGATCCCATAAAACTATGGCAGCATAGGTATTCCCTGTACTAAGCACAATTCAGCAGGAACAGTCCCCTAAGTTTGCTCATAGTCTGTACAGAGAGATCCCATAAAACTATGGCAGCATAGGTATTCCCTTGTACTAAGCACAATTCAGCAGGAACAGCCCCTAAGTTTTCTCATAGTCTGTACATCTTTCTGTCTCTATGGATATCATGAAATCTGTTATTTTGTGTTGATATGTATGGAGTGTGTGCTGGTTATGTGCCTGTATGTAGTGTATTAATGTGATGCTGAATGAGAGCATACAAGTTCTAATATGTGATAATCCAAATTTTTGGCAAATAGGCTTTATGATGGCACAAAAGCATTTTGATGATTGTTCTTAGACATTGGATTTATTGTTGAAACCATTGGCTTCTCACCCAAAATGCAACAGTGCATGTGGTTTAGGTAAGACTGAGAGTCTGGTACTGTTGTTCTCAATGGGAAGAGACCTTTAGGGACCTCCACTGCTTCAGACAAATGCCTCATATGGCTGTAACCTTGTAAAACTAGGGTTTGCCAAAACGTGAATCTGGTAGATCCTACGAGGCTCAAATCAATGGGTGGGGTGGAACAGCACGAAGACCAGTCAGGGTTAACGTTTAATTACTTTTAGAAGTTGCCTTACAAAGTCAGGGGTCCCCAACCTTTTTGACCCATGAGCCACATTCAAATGTACAAAAAATGCACTAAAAACTTAGAATGCTCACAAATAGTATAGGACTTGAGGGGCCTTGATGGGGCACGTGAGCTTACATATTTTGGCCAAAGTGTGGTACTAACATCTCATTTTTTGTGATAATTATATTTAAAGGCAACCGTGCGCTGGCAATTTTTCTTTTTCTTTGTGTATAAGTTGCAATTTACTGCCTTTGCCTCCTGGCTGCCTAATCTTCTCCCAGCAAGCATTTAATAATATACATTTTATTAAAGAAAATATTAATTGTAAAAACGATATGGTCTCCTATAGGCTACAGCCTATTCACGAATTCACCCCTGGTGAAGGGAAATAACTTCTCCTACACTTTTTTTTGTCAGGATGGAAAATTCCAGCTCTGCTTGTCTATTGGTCTATTAATGTTCGGTAAAGTCATCCAACTCATCAATAATTAAGGAAATCATTGTGCCTTAATTCACTAAAGGCAAGTAAATATTTATTTGTTTGTTATAAAGCTGGAGATGTTGATTCTTCCAAATAAACCCACTTTATGCTCATTGCTAAGCTCCTTTTCTCCTACTCAATACTCAAATCAAGAGTACAGAGACCAAGGTATAATATAATAAATTGGAATAGAAATATACTGGTAGTGTCTGGATGGCATGCCTGATCTGTGCCTTCAGAAAAGAATGCACTAAGCTAGTGGTTCCCAAATTCTGGGGCTGCCCCACTAGGGATTTGGTAAAAATGCATCCAATTCACTGGGCAAAAGTCTAGTATTGCCAATTGACTCATCCCACTGTGGGAACCCAGAAGCTACTACCAGGTCCAGGGTGAGGAAAGCTCCTCAGTATTAATAGTCATAGAAGAAGCAGTGGTGGGTGCTCTAAAATAAACGCAATGGAAAGCACATGGTTGCCAATGGGTCCAACTTGCTTCTTCTGATGAACGATGCACAATTGACAATGGGGATCCTTGGAGATGCCACCACCCTGGACCTGGGTTGAATCAGTAGACTCGCCAGATCTGTGCCCAGTGAAGCTCTCCATTGTGCCAATTTAAGAGCACCCAAATGTGCCCATTTAAGAGCACCCAAACTTGCGGGTGCATTTGTAAGTAGGGATGTAGCGAACCGCCGAGTATGTGTTCGCGAACGCCGTTCGCGAACACCGGCAAAAAATGCGAACAGTTCGCGAACTGTTCGCGAACTTCGAACATCCGAAAATCGTTCGATTCGAACGATCGAAGGATTTTAATCGTTCGATCGAACGATTTTCGTTAGAATCGAACGAAAATCGTTCGATTTTAGCGACCGAATGGTCGAATGGTCGAACGATTTTGACGCGAACGCCTATTGGCGAACGTCGCGCGACGTTCGCGAACTTGCGGCGGACGCGAACAGTCGAAGTTCGCGCGAACTAGTTCGCCGGCGAACAGTTCGCTACATCCCTATTTGTAAGTGACCCCTCATGTCCTTACCTTGCTTTGAGCTTAGGTGGCCCTGACTCAAAAGGGACCCAGAGGTATTGAAAATACCATAGACTGTTACCTCCATACTTTTTTGGGTGCCTATGTATACAGGATACGTTCATAAGGCTTGCTGCATTTTATACCATTAGTAGACCATAACCTGAAAATGACATTTCCTTGGGAGATATTTATGGCACAGCTAAGGTTTTCCAGAACAAAATCGACAAGGAAAGAAGATTCCTGGACCATGGGTAGGTGGCAATATTTTCAGTAGATTCTGGGGAAATCGGATTAAAAACAATTAGGAAAACCAAACCTAATATTCAGCCCTTCACTTGCCCAGTGTAAAATTCTCTAAAAAATGGGTAAATAGTAAAATATACTTGCATGAGAAGAATAATTGCACATTAGTCCATAACGTTTAAATATCACACAGGGTTTAAAATTCTAGAGTCGCTTTCATCTTAAAGGGACACACACATCTGTAGAACGTTCTTTCTACTACAGCCAAGTTTCTAAATTGAGGAGTCACTATTATCTTAAAGTGGCACACACATCTGTAGAATGTTCTTTCTACTACAGCCAAGTTCTAAGGTTTAGGAGTCACTTTCATCTTAAAGGGACACACACATATGTAGAATGTTCTTTCTACTACAGCCAAGTTTCTAAAGTTTAGGAGCCACTTTCATCTTAAAGGGACACACACACATCTGTAGAATGTTCTTTCTACTACAGCCAGGTTTTTCTCTCAACAGCAGAGATATTAAAGCCTGTTCCAATTTCATTTTTACAGGTGCAGTCAGTCGGTAAAGTTAATTTTATGAGAGACCGACTGTAGACTCGACAGGCTGTCCTGAATTCTGCTAGATCTGAGGAAGTAGCTACCCCGCTTGAGGTTGGGAGATTAGAGAAGCTTGTACCAAACCTACCCAAGGTGAGAAGAGGCTCATTGACCTGTGTCTATGCAGGTTCAAGTAAAAATGCTTTGATTCAGATTCTACAAAGTTTAGATTTTTTACATAGTCCTATTTTGGGGGAGGGGGTTATGTATATTTTGTAATTAAAAAGAATGGACCATGGCTGTCTTTCCTGTAATAACATTATACCTCAATAATAGAGTAAATAGCATTAACGCATTTAAAGGCATATGAGAGTATTCGCCCACAGCACCTATCTCCTTATGGCAAAGAGTTTGATTAGTTTGCAATAAGAATCTTACCCTGTGTGATATACCCTTAAGGACTATATGAATCAGTCTGTAGGGTTCCACTTGTCAAAGGGCAATGCTATTAAAATTTTAACTATTTTAAAGGGCACTATTATGGTGATAAAGTAGCAGCTATACTAGGAGGTGCCTATGGGGCATGCAGGCAACTGCCGACCACCACGCCATTTGGGTGTCATTCATGGTTGCCAGGATGGAGGTGTTCCAGCCAAATTAGGCTACTAAATTAAAGCTCAGGTGGGTTTTGAAAGTACAAACTAGCCAAGGTAAGGATTTGGGCTACATTTTGGGCCTTTAGCCGATTTGTATTTTGGAAACCAGCCAAAGTTTTTTGGCCAAGCCTGCTTCTCCCAATGCATGTTGGGTAATGTAGATTTTGTTTAACAATTTGCCAACTGCCAAGTTTAAAGTAAGACTACAATACCCAGCATGCAATGGGACTGACTTGTGTAGAAGTCAGGAGTTCCCAAATGTTGGGCTCTGTATGGTGACTTTCCTCAATTTCAGACAATTTTGGGGCAAAAATCTGCTGGCCACCAAAATGTCTAGAGGTTGACCTGTTTTACCAATTACTCCTGGGCCCCTGGTGACGATAAAATCTGTCCACAGTGCAAATCTAAAAAATGTTCACATATATTAAATTATTTTTTTCACAGCACGTATTGTGCTATTTTTGTGCTACTTTTGAAGTTCCTCATGGCTAGTTTTGGGCTGGTTTTCGAGCTGACTTTGGCTGGTTTTGAAAAAAAATCTGTTAACCCTGGTGTCATTGTACTGAATTACGGATATCTGATTTTTTGTTATATTTTTATTATTTGGGCAGCGTAGTAAACAGACCACATTTCCCTGAAGTTTTACCCTTTACAGTTTAAATAAAGCACAGCACTATGAAAGCCAAACCGTTTAGGAAAATAAAAATGTAAATCACACCCCGGATACCTCATTAGCGACTCATTAAACTCACAACTGGCCATTTGAATCATGAGCATCTGAAATCTGTGTTTACCGGGAGGCCGACTATATCCTGGAACTCTTTTTCTGATTATCGTGACTTTTTCCACACAAGACAAATTTGTGAAAATGTATTAATGAATAGTGGGAAACGTCTGTGTGGATTTGGTCAGAGTCATTTTCAGAAATTTCAGATTTTGATAAATAACCCCCACAATGTCCAGTTCACTAGTACTACTGCCTAATAATACACACAATGTTCACTTTACTAGTACTACTGTCTGTTAATACACACAATGTTGAGTTCACTAGTACTACTGTATATTTATAGACACAATATTCAGTTCACTAGTACTACTGCCTATTAATACACACAATGTTCACTTCACTAGTACTACTGTCTGTTAATACACACACTGTTCAGTTCACTAGTACTACTGCCTAATAATACACACAATGTTCACTTTACTAGTACTACTGTCTGTTAATACACACAATGTTCAGTTCACTAGTACTACTGTATATTAATAGACACAATATTCAGTTCACTAGTACTACTGCCTATTAATACACACAATGTTCAGTTCACTAGTACTACTGTCTATTAATAGACACAATGTTCAGTTCACTAGTACTACTGCCTATTAATACACACAATGTTCAGTTCACTAGTACCATTAACTGTAACACTCACTATGTTCAGTTCTCGTGTACTACTGTCTGCTAATACACACAATGTTCAGTTCACTAGTACTACTGTCTATTAATACACACAATGTTCAGTTCACTAGTACTACTGCCTAATAATACACACAATGTTCACTTCACTAGTACTACTGTCTGTTAATACACACACTGTTCAGTTCACTAGTACTACTGCCTAATAATACACACAATGTTCACTTTACTAGTACTACTGTCTGTTAATACACACAATATTCAGTTCACTAGTACTACTGCCTATTAATACACACAATGTTCAGTTCACTAGTACTACTGTCTATTAATAGACACAATGTTCAGTTCACTAGTACTACTGCCTATTAATACACACAATGTTCAGTTCACTAGTACCATTAACTGTAACACTCACAATGTTCAGTTCTCGTGTACTACTGTCTGCTAATACACACAATGTTCAGTTCACTAGTACTACTGTCTATTAATACACACAATGTTCAGTTCACTAGTACTACTGCCTAATAATACACACAATGTTCACTTCACTAGTACTACTGTCTGTTAATACACACAATATTCAGTTCACTAGTACTACTGCCTATTAATACACACCATGTTCAGTTCACTAGTACTACTGCCTAATAATACACACAATGTTCACTTCACTAGGACTACTGTCTGTTAATACACACAATGTTGAGTTCTCTAGTACTACTGTCTATTAATAGACACAATATTCAGTTCACTAGTACCATTAACTATAACACTCACAATGTTCAGTTCTCTTGTACTACTGTCTGCTAATACAAACAATGTTCAGTTCACTAGTACTACTGTCTATTAATACACACAAGTTCAGTTCACTAGTACTACTGCCTATTAATACACACAATGTTCAGTTTACTAGTAAACTATTAATACTCACAATGTTCAGTTCACTTCTATCACTGTCTATTAATACACACAATGTTCAGTTCACTAGTACTACTGCCTATTAATACACACAATGTCCAGTTTACTAGTAAACTATTAATACTCACAATGTTCAGTTCAGCAGTGCCACTCACTATCAATACTTACAATGTTCAGTTCAGCAGTGTCACTTTCAGTCAGTACTCGCGGGGTTTAATCCACAAGATTTACTTGTATAAATATTCGATTAGTGATACAATCATACAAGTATATATCTTTATATCTCAGAACTCTGTAATTGTACTGTGGAGTACACCTGTTCCACACATTTTCAATACTCACAATGTTCAGTTCACAACTGTCACTCTCTGTCAATATTCACAATGTTAAGTATGCAGAGGGTTCACATTACCTTATCTCTGTCAATTTTCACAATGTTCAAGTGACCAGTGTCGTTCTTGTTTAATACTCTCAATATTCAGTTTCACCATTGTCACTTTCTATCAATACTCACAATGTTAAGTCTACTAATGCCACTCTCTTATTACTACTCACAATGTTCAGTTCAATACTGTCACTCTAATTTTCTCACTGTACTATATATACAGGTATCTACTATAATATACTATATTTATATACCCCCCAAGTTTAGCTTGTCACTATCTCACTGTTACTATCAATACAAACAAGGTGTTCAAACCTTCAGTTCACCCTTTCACCTGTATAACAAATGCAGAACTACTTAACTGAGATGAAAATATGGATTTATTTAATCCTACATAAAAATATTCATTGTTGTCACTATTTGGAAAAATGACTGTCCCTTGAGTAAGACTTTTACATGTTTTGTTTTCCTGAATATTGTAGGACTTTTTGTATTTGAACAGTACATTGAAAAAAATGCTATTCCTCCAGAAATGTGTCATGAAGTAGAGGATGAAAAGGATTTTAAGTAAAATACAGTCCATGAAGCAAATATGTTGTTTTTCCCATGGCGATACAAAATGTCATCTTAATCAATTCCCCGAGTTTGAGTTTGATTCATCTGCTCTCTTGAAGTCAAGTCAATTGCAGATCAATAGACGACATTTAACTGCTTCAAATGAATTCTTTCCTTTCTAAACTCCTCTTCTTTGTGCAATAAGTTGGAGAGTTATTTCAAAGAGACCTACGGAATTGGTGTATTTAGAAAATGAGTCAACAACTACTAAGACTTTAATACATTGGATATTTAATAACTTGGGATGGTGGGTCTTCCAACTCATGTATGCTGCCATAGTTTTATGGTATCTTTCTGTACAGACTATGAACAAACTTAGGGGCTGTTCCTGCTGAATTGTGCTTAGTACAGGGAATACCTATGCTGCCATAGTTGTATGGGATCTCTCTGTACAGACTATGAGCAAACTTCGGGGACTGTTCCTGCTGAATTGTGCTTAGTACAGAGGAATACCTATGCTGCCATAGTTGTATGGGATCTCTCTGTACAGACTATGAGCAAACTTCGGGGACTGTTCCTGCTGAATTGTGCTTAGTACAGAGGAATACCTATGCTGCCATAGTTTTATGGGATCTCTCTGTACAGACTATGAGCAAACTTAGGGACTGTTCCTGCTGAATTGTGCTTAGTACAGGGAATACCTATGCTGCCATAGTTTTATGGGATCTCTCTGTACAGACTATGAGCAAACTTAGAGGACTGTTCCTGCCAGGGCCGGAACTAGGGGTAGGCAGAGTAGGCACGTGCCTAGGGCGCAAAGCTGGGGGGGGCGCCAGGCACGTACCTGTCTCCTACCCCAAGTCCGGTTCCCTTCTTTTCTCTTCGCGCTTCTCATCGCTTCTGCGCATGCGCGCACGAGCAGGAATTTGCGCATGCGCACTCGAGCGCATATTCGGCCATGCGCACAGGCGCCGCAACTGCCGGGTCTGCCTAGGGCGCCTGCCCAGCGTGGCCTGGCACTGGTTCCTGCTGAATTGTGCTTAGTACAGGGAATACCTATGCTGCCATAGTTTTATGGGATCTCTCTGTACAGACTATGAGCAAACTTAGGGACTGTTCCTGCTGAATTGTGCTTAGTACAGGGGAATACCTATGCTGCCATAGTTTTATGGGATCTCTCTGTACAGACTATGAGCAAACTTAGGGACTGTTCCTGCTGAATTGTGCTTAGTACAGGGGAATGCCTATGCTGCCATAGTTTTATGGGATCTCTCTGTACAGACTATGAGCAAACTTAGAGGACTGTTCCTGCTGAATTGTGCTTAGTACAGGGAATACCTATGCTGCCATAGTTTTATGGTATCTTTCTGTACAGACTATGAACAAACTTAGGGGCTGTTCCTGCTGAATTGTGCTTAGTACAGGGAATACCTATGCTGCCATAGTTGTATGGGATCTCTTTGTACAGACTATGAGCAAACTTAGGGGACTGTTCCTGCTGAATTGTGCTTAGTACAGGGAATACCTATGCTGCCATAGTTGTATGGGATCTCTCTGTACAGACTATGAGCAAACTTCGGGGACTGTTCCTGCTGAATTGTGCTTAGTACAGAGGAATACCTATGCTGCCATAGTTGTATGGGATCTCTCTGTACAGACTATGAGCAAACTTCGGGGACTGTTCCTGCTGAATTGTGCTTAGTACAGAGGAATACCTATGCTGCCATAGTTTTATGGGATCTCTCTGTACAGACTATGAGCAAACTTAGGGACTGTTCCTGCTGAATTGTGCTTAGTACAGGGGAATACCTATGCTGCCATAGTTTTATGGGATCTCTCTGTACAGACTATGAGCAAACTTAGAGGACTGTTCCTGCCAGGGCCGGAACTAGGGGTAGGCAGAGTAGGCACGTGCCTAGGGCGCAAAGCTGGGGGGGGCGCCAGGCACGTACCTGTCTCCTACCCCAAGTCCGGTTCCCTTCTTTTCTCTTCGCGCTTCTCATCGCTTCTGCGCATGCGCGCACGAGCAGGAATTTGCGCATGCGCACTCGAGCGCATATTCGGCCATGCGCACAGGCGCCGCAACTGCCGGGTCTGCCTAGGGCGCCTGCCCAGCGTGGCCTGGCACTGGTTCCTGCTGAATTGTGCTTAGTACAGGGAATACCTATGCTGCCATAGTTTTATGGGATCTCTCTGTACAGACTATGAGCAAACTTAGGGACTGTTCCTGCTGAATTGTGCTTAGTACAGGGGAATACCTATGCTGCCATAGTTTTATGGGATCTCTCTGTACAGACTATGAGCAAACTTAGGGACTGTTCCTGCTGAATTGTGCTTAGTACAGGGGAATGCCTATGCTGCCATAGTTTTATGGGATCTCTCTGTACAGACTATGAGCAAACTTAGAGGACTGTTCCTGCTGAATTGTGCTTAGTACAGGGAATACCTATGCTGCCATAGTTTTATGGTATCTTTCTGTACAGACTATGAGCAAACTTAGGGACTGTTCCTGCTGAATTGTGCTTAGTACAGGGGAATGCCTATGCTGCCATAGTTTTATGGGATCTCTCTGTACAGACTATGAGCAAACTTAGAGGACTGTTCCTGCTGAATTGTGCTTAGTACAGGGAATACCTATGCTGCCATAGTTTTATGGTATCTTTCTGTACAGACTATGAGCAAATTTAGGGGCTGTTCCTGCTGAATTGTGCTTAGTACAGGGAATACCTATGCTGCCATAGTTTTATGGGATCTCTCTGTACAGACTATGAGCAAACTTAGGGACTGTTCCTGCTGAATTGTGCTTAGTACAGGGGAATACCTATGCTGCCATAGTTTTATGGGATCTCTCTGTACAGACTATGAGCAAACTTAGGGACTGTTCCTGCTGAATTGTGCTTAGTACAGAGGAATACCTATGCTGCCATAGTTTTATGGGATCTCTCTGTACAGACTATGAGCAAACTTAGGGGCTGTTCCTGCTGAATTTTGCTTAGTACAGGGGAACACCAATGCTGCCATAGTTTTATGGGATCTCTCTGTACAGACTATGAGCAAACATAGGGGCTGTTCCTGCTGAATTGTGCTTAGTACAGGGGAATACCAATGCTGCCATAGTTTTATGGGATCTCTCTGTACAGACTATGAGCAAACTTAGGGGCTGTTCCTGCTGAATTGTGCTTAGTACAGGGGAATACCTATGCTGCCATAGTTTATGGGATCTTTCTGTACAGACTATGAGCAAACTTAGGGGCTGTTCCTGCTGAATTGTGCTTAGTACAGGGAATACCTATGCTGCCATAGTTTTATGGGATCTCTCTGTACAGACTATGAGCAAACGTAGGGGCTGTTCCTGCTGAATTGTGCTTAGTACAGGGGAATACCTATGCTGCCATAGTTTTATGGGATCTCTCTGTACAGACTTTGAGCAAACGTAGTGGCTGTTCCTGCTGAATTGTGCATAGTACAGGGAATACCTATGCTGCCATAGTTTTATGGGATCTCTCTGTACAGACTATGAGCAAACTTAGGGGACTGTTCCTGCTGAATTGTGCTTAGTACAGAGGAATACCTATGCTGCCATAGTTTACGGGATCCCTCTGAACAGACTATGAGCAAACTTAGGGGCTGTTCCTGCTGAATTTTGCTTAGTACAGGAGAATACCTATGCTACAATAGTTTTATGGGATCTCTCTGTACAGGCTATGAGCAAACTTAGGGACTGTTCCTGCTGAATTGTGCTTAGTACAGGGGAATACCTAAGCTGCCATAGTTTTATGGATTGCTTTGTACAAGCTATGAGCAAAGTAAAGGGGACTGTTCCTGCTGAATTGTGCTGAGTAAAGGGGAATACCAATTTTAGTATCATTTTATGGTATCACTCTTTAGTTCTCTAAGAGAGACTTTTACATGTATAGGCAACATGAACTGGTTTTAACAAGTTTGCTGTTTTCTGGCCACCTGTTTGTGCCAGGTCATTCCTTGAATACCCACTATGCAATGTGAGTGGACTGTTCCTGCTGCTGTTATTAACTGAATGTCCCATCAGCTGTTCAGAATATAAAGTCAAGTCCCACAGACCACCAGAGCAGATCTTCTACTGGGATTGCAACACAACAGGATGGCTATTGGATATGGAAGTTTGACAACAATAAGAGAATGAAAAGACCTATAAAAAGACTTTAACTGCCAAAGGAGTAAGAAATACCTACATAGAAACTCTCAAGGCAAGAAAGAATCAATTAGACAGTCACTTAACTGTTCCAGGAGACAAATTCAAAGGGAAAGTAATATGTAAAAAATGAAGACAATAAAGTTTAGAAAGATATACAAGATAATACATATTTGAGTCTTTTTTGCAAAATGTATTGTTTGATTTCCTATCTCATTCGTGTAAGGCAATGCATATACTGTAAGCAAAACAAGTTTATGGATCTGTAGGTGCCCGTTGTCCCTGAGCTGGTGATTCCATATCTAATTCTAGAAATACAGAGTAACTCCTGTTTATAAGTAAATCCCAAGAGATGGATAAACCTTGGAAAGAATTCATTATCTTCTAACACACAATTTGCTCCAGTCATTAAAGTAATGACGGAGCCAACATAAAAATGAATGATTCTACTGACATTAAAATAAATGATGGTGCAGACATACAAGGTAATTATTGTGTAAGAAACTGAATTTCAGACATTTAATTTGCAATTCCAGGCCTAAATGGGTTGTTTTTGATAAAATGTTTACAGTGCTTTCTTAATCCAATGAAATCACTCATTTGACTCAATGGGAACCTCAGATTTCTTCAATTTCATCATGTTTGTAGGCATCTACTGTACATACTGTAACTCATCATTGCTCCTCTCTGTATTGGTCTTTCAGCTTTGTGTTAGTTACACACTCTGTTCTTTATCTCACTCAGGTCCCCTGAACCCGTTTACAGCACTGTGAATAAATTGGTGGAGAAGCCTTCTTCCCCGAGATGTTTCTCCCCTGTAGAATGTGATAAAAGCTTCCTCCTCCCCTCTCCATATCCTACCTACCATGGAGGGTTGATGTCTGAGTCAGAGATTTCCAGGTAGAGCAATATGTTTCCTAATTTTCCAATTGCAGAAAGGCCATCTTTTGATGGAGAGATTCAGTCTAGACCAGTGTTTGTGAGACTATTTCACTTAAGGCCCCATTGGAGGCCCAATATATGGTCGGTAAAAAACCCATAATAAACTTAAAGAAACGTTGGTGTTTCAGTCATTCAGCCATAGTCCCAAGAATATCAGGGACAATAAATTATTTTTCACCCCCAAATTTAACTGTAATTGATATTCAAGCTTTGCTTTAAGGAGTTTCAAAGTGAGCAAATAGGCCTTCTTCCAAAGTACCTTTAGTCTTTACCACCCCCAGCTCCCCTATGGGGTCCAGTCCCATAATTTGGGAACCACTGGTCTCAAAGGCAAGTTTCACAAATCTTACACTCAGCTTTCCCTAGCTTTCTAGTTCAGCATGGCCCAGTGCTCAGCAGAGGAAGATCAGAACCCCTCCAAAAGCAATATAAAGCACGGATTATTAGCACACCAGGGGATTGCAGCTCCCACTCTGCACTGCTTTGTTGTGCTATTACTCCTTTCCTAGAAGAAAGATGCCCAATCACTGCTAAGTTGGACTTTTAATGACATTAAAGTATGTCATTAAGGTGTTCCACCACAGATACATTGTAAGAATGCAGTGCCATAAAAAGAAATCACACACATTTTTATAGTTAAAAGTATGGAACCCACCTTGTATGTGAATAATGGTTGATGTAACACAGTTGTCTTTGGACAACACTCTACTGTTGGTGGTTTCCTTGCAACTGGTTAAGAGCTACTGGATGATCAAGATCTATCTTTTGGCAACCAATTGTCTAGGTAAGGTAGGAGAATAGATTAATGAGGTAAATCGAGACCATTCACCAATTCACATTCTTCTTCATTGTTAAGGGAGATATATTATGATGCTGTAAATCCTTTTATTAAGCTGTTGATCATGTTCAAAGGGTCCATGCCATGCATTTAGAATAGTGCAGTAGTGCACGGTACACCAGAGACCTTTTTGAATGCTGAGTTATTCCTTGAAGTCTTATGTAGTCATCTATGTCTAAAAATAATGGGCTGAGCTACAAAGAAACGTTGTCCTCATATTAATAGATCTCCTCCTAGTTATCGATCGTTAAGAGGCAACTCATTAATTTTTAATAAGGGTTCTTTTGACTTGATTTGAATCCGTCTGAAAACTTTTTACAACACAAGTTCATCTAATTAATAATCTTGTAGAACGCTCTTAGGAATAATTAGGGTTGAACCAGTAAAACAAATGATAGTAATAATACTTCTGATTTTTTTTTATGGTGTATTAAAAAAAATCCCATAACTATGAGAAGACTACTGTATATACATTCACCTCCTGGGGTTCCACATTAATATATAACCTCATTAAAAGTGCAATAAACCGTAGCAGCCGCATTATCCAGCTCGCGCTTTAGCAATTAAAGGAAACTTGAAAATTCGGAAGAGCTGAATGGAAATGGGTTTGTGGGCCTAAGGGATTATCAGAAGTCAATACAAAATATATTTTCCAGGTCACATGGGGGGGGGGCACTTTATAATAAGTCATGGATTGATTTGATTGACAATTTTCTGTTGGTCAAGCAAGAACCTTGGAGTATCATTATGGCGTTTGGTCTGCACTATAGATGCAATAGTTGCAATTTTCAAAAGAAAGCACTGGGGTTTTGCCAGTAAGGAAAAGAATTGGATTGGAGAAGGTAGAACAGTCAGGCCCATTAGCTTTAGCTGTGTGCTGTCTTACCCATATTGTGCCATATTGAGTCCCGGTCCTACAAAACTTGCTTTAGATATGGGTCTTATTTACAGAGTTGGTGGGGGGTCCCAATGTGCTAAATGCAAAAAATGGTACAATGTATTGTTATTTGCCCACAATGGACCAATCCTCCCCTTCTTTGTGGCCGCAATATCAGAATATATGGAAGTCGATGGGACATGGGCACCTGATGGTTTCTCAAGGTCCTTGTTTGCAGTGCAATTAAAGGTCAACTCAACAGGTGTTGCATATTGATGGCAAGCTCCTGGAAATAACACTATCTCGACACACAAGTGCAATTGCACATGTTTTGATGCATTTATTGCAATGATACTGGGTAAAAAACAGTGCAAAGTATGTCCAGAATTGCTCTCAGCACTGCCCTTGTGCTCATCCATGACTCTTATTGATGTTGGTTCTGACATTAAAAAGAAACTTTTCTATACAAGATGGATTTTTTTCTTTATATTTATTTCACATATTGATAGAAAGACCGGACATGGGAAAAAGTATTATTGTATAGATGAAGTCTGAATTCATGATTTTAGCCTCTTTTTGTGTTACAGGACAATATTTCCCTCTAGTGGTGACACTAAAAAATGAGATGAGATCTCTCACTATAAACAAAGAATTTTGTGAGCAATATATAGATTGTCTATTGTATGAGGCAGGAACTTACTGTATGTGTATGCACAGATTGCATGTTATAATGCAGATAATAAGTGGCGCTCTCTTCTGGATAATAAGTCTCATTTGCTAATATAGTTTGTAAAGGGGCCAACCGTGGCTGATAGACAGATGTATATGAAGAGCATTTACTGTAGGAAGCAGGCATACTCACAAAGTTGTGATGAACAATGGCACACTTTATTGACAGCTTCTTGCAGGGAGGCCGGTTACAGACCAGGGCAGTGGTTAGGGTTGCCCCCTTTTCCGGAAAAAATACCCGCCTTCCTATCTTTTTATCTTTTTTCCCTATTAGTAACATTGGGATCAACCATCATTTTTACTGGCCAGGCCGGTAAAATACTGGCCAGGTGGCAACCCTAGCCTTGGTTGCCGACATAAGGATATAGTTACACAACACACAATACTTCTGCAGACTCTCTCTCTCTATAGGCTTTGCTCACACTCTCACAGCATTCCTTTCCTGAAGTCTCTAGGACCCCTGTCATGTAGGGATGCACAGACAGAGTTCTGTTAGCCATACAGGGTTCTCCTCTCAGTGTAAACCTCCACCCCTATTCTTTGCTGTGACCTTTCTTTACAGTGCCCAAGCTCCTCCTTTAACCTACACCTTAAAGCTCAATTCCTGACCTGGCGCACAATTGCCTCAGGGGCTCTACCTTAATCGAATCACTCCTCGTTGGGACAACAGATTGTCCTTTCTCATTAGCCTAACTTACACACCCTTCTATCTCTAGCCTGCCTCTGAATGTTCCTACTAAGAAGAATATTCCTTAAATAGGCTCCAGTAGGGGAATCCCCCCACAGGCAAACCTTAGAGGTTGGTGCCACCTGCTGGATGCACTATAACTAGTTACAATATGGAATAAAAAATACAAGTAAAAAATAAATAAATATATCCTTGTTAAAATAAATCATTATTTCACCTCCTTACAAGCTGCTATGTCACTGTATACTCTAAGGCAGGTGTTGTATGGGAAATACTAACCCATCCATGGTGGAGCACAGCACAGTTCTTGCTCACTAGCCCTGACTTACTGTACATGCCTGGGTTTACTTTGACAAGATCTAATCTATCACTATATATCCTCGTTCACTGGGTCCCTGCCAGGGTTGGAACTAGGGGTAGGCAGAAGATGCACATGCCTAGGGTGGAATGGTAGGGGGGCTCTAGTCACATAATCAATCTGGCTGCCCACCCCAAGTCAAGACCCTCAAGTCCTGTGCATGCTGTCCGCTCCCCTCCATAACTTGCCACTTCTGCCCCCTCGCATTCATGGGAGTATGGCGGTGTTGGTGAGATAGCTGGCCAAGTTGCCTAAGGTGCTCCCTGGTGCTGGTCCCTGCACCCCCCCTTCACTAATGAATGGTTTATCGAAGAAGTTGGTGTTGGTCTCCTGTACCGAGGCCTACCTCTACCTCAGGCACTCTGGCAGCAGGGTTGGGCTAAGCCAACCGGACTCCCTAGGCAACAGAAACAAGGTCTTGGATCAGGGGTAGTGGAAAGAAAAGATTTGTGCCTGGTGCCCTAGGCATGTGCTTCTTCTATCTACCCCTAGTTTTCACTCTGTCTGACAGTTCCACCTCCTGCTAGTAGCAGAGTGCCTACTCCAGACTGATCACATGTCCTTTACCCTTTTATAGACTAAGGAACACTAACTGATAAACTACGCCTGAGCCAAGGGGTAATATTTCCCTACCACAGGGTATAGGTTACTGACTGGCGACTTCTTGAGCATAGGGAGTAAACCCTTTAGGTTCCCTTCTTTAGTCTATGGCAGCTTACAACATTCTGCCAAATGCCAAAGGGCTGCTGTAAACAAGACACGGCCCTTATTTCTCCATGTTTATTTTTATGCCATTGGTCTGTACCATGTTGTTATTTCATTGACAGGGACTGTGGGTTTATGCAGTTGGTCTGAAGATTAAAACATCCCTTTTAAATTGTCAAAAATGTGGCTATCTCTCTAGAATCAATAACAAAATCCATGTTTTCACTTCCGCAGAGAACCCCGCAAAGTAATTCTACACAAAGGGTCCACGGGACTTGGTTTTAACATTGTTGGAGGAGAAGACGGAGAAGGGATCTTTATCTCCTTTATCCTCGCAGGGGGACCAGCGGATCTGAGTGGGGAGCTCCAAAGGGGAGACCAAATCATATCAGTAGGTATCAAGACTCAATGAATAATGTACCTTGTCAACTGCACCGCGCTTTTGGATTTAGTCTACTACTTGTGAAACATTCTGCACATGCTTGTGTCTTAATTTTGGACTCCTGTATTGTTTTCCACTGACAGTGGCCCTAAGTTACCTTCTTTTCAGCTAATAGCTTTACTGGTTTACACATGTGGGGCCCTACTCTTGCTCCTCTCTGCCTGGGGACAGTGAGAATTGCCCCTTAGTATATTGTGCTGGAGTGAATGCACTTACAGTAAAGGAAAGGAGTAGGCCACAAACTGGGAGAAACCTTGAGGATGTGGCCGGTAAAAATGATGGGTGAAAATTAATAGGGAAAAAAGATAAATACTTACATACTTTTTTTCCAGAAAAGGTGGCAACCCTACCAGACCTTTAGATGTTTGGATTTGCATCAACCAAGTGGCAAAGAGTCCCAGTCACTTTCAGATTTTGGCAACTACGGTGCATGGCTACAGTTTATCTCAATGCCACTGGATGGCAGTAAAGCTCTTGGAATAAACCACACTCTCATTGTAAAACGTTTCTGTAAACCTTTTCATATAGGTAGCAATGAGGCACTGAAAGTCAGATATTCTGAACAAATAAATACCCCTGGTCCATATGTGAAAGCCAATTGGTTGCCATTTCTCTGATATCACCCAACGGAAATGTTTCCCACAATACGTGTTAATTTAGTTGAGGAGTGGTGAAGGTTGTTGAGATATCATCACCTGATCATGTGAAAGATTTGTTAAATACAAGCTGCAGGGCTGTCGCCCTTCTTGATCATCTTGATTTAGTAACTTATTGGGAACGTACAGGACTACCAACTGTCAGCTGCAGGGAGAGGGAATTAGGGGCTGGTTCTTACACTTCCACACATAACATGTGATTTAAGAGTAATGTTGTAGCTCCAGCCTATGAGTAAGTGCCCACTTAGGCACAAAACGTGTTAGGCTTATGTATGTCCTAAAAAAGACTTTTTAACTTTTAACTTAATAGTGTTTGGGCTACTCCTTCACTTAACAGTAGGTACCTCCCAATTTTTGTTTGATTCATCCCACTAAATGATGGATAGCCCTTGAACTGTGGGTTTTTGGGATGTAACCACTGTATATAAATTCTTGAGTTAACTGGACTTAATATTTCATATTTTTAGAGTAGAACTGCACACCACAGCACAATTGTTGTATGTTGTATGTAAAAAAAATTGTTGTATGTTGTATGTAAAAGTATGTTGTAGCTCCACCTACAGTACTCATCATGGCCACCCGCTTATCAAGGAGGCAAGAAAAAAATTAGAGATGAGATATTAGGTTTTGACTGTATTTTTGCTCTGAAGAAACTTCTGTCTTTCTTATAGTTTATATAATCTCCCAGGACCTCTAAAACGGATGGTGTCTTCAATTCAGGGTTGCCCTTCCTAAATCCAGAGCCTCCTGGCTTTATACACTTGAATGAGGTGGAGGTGGGGTCATCATAATGGTGTAAAAGGACATGGTTGGAGAAGTCACGTCCAGGAGGCTGTCATTTTAGTGTGTTGGGTCCATCAGGAGGGAAGTTCTAAAACCAGCCCCAGAGCAGAAGCAGACTGCTGACAGTTTGCATCAAATGTAACTCGTTTGACCCTATCCTGATCACTGTGCACAATAAAACTGCAGAGACATTCTGGGTATTGTAGTTTGTACTAAAGTCTAAATGAAGATGGTCTCTAAACACAGTCCTGAAGCCATTTTTATATCTGTTGAGTGATGTGAGTTTCTGTAGATGAGCAGCTGTAGATAATTTGCTTCACTGCCTCCCACATATATATAAACCTATTATTTTATCATTTACCCTGCTCGCTCTAATCTCCTTCAGCCTCTTGGCTGCTATTTGCTTTGAAGCCAACGCAAGTATGAGGCTTTTGGAAGCACAGCTTTGTTGGCAAAGAAATCACAGTGATTATCTGCCCATAAAAAACACATTACTGCCAAAAAATTGGTCAAAATGACTCCCCCCTTGGTCATATTAATGTTGGACTAGATAACTGCAATCAGGAGCAATTCAAGAGTCCTCTACAATTTTGGACCCCTGCATGTTTAAACCTTCCATTAGCTAATCAGATGTGAGCCAAAATGGCCTTGTTTAGCTGCTAATATTCCTGCTCTCATTGTACACAAAGGCTTGGAGATGTGCCTATAGCATATAAGTTGTACATAGTCTAGCAAGTCTCTTTTCATAGAAGATTTTTTTTATGACCAGGGCACCTTGTGGGTTTTTAGGGTTTATAAAATGAACCTCTGTCTTCTAAGGGTGGTCAATTCCCCAGGCAAATCAATATTTCCTATTATGACGCAATAAATATTAAGAGAGCATATATGTAACATGGGACCTTCTGTTTGCTTCTCTCCCCCAGGTGAATGGCATTGACCTTCGTGGTGCATCCCATGAGCAGGCCGCTGCTGCACTAAAAGGGGCAGGCCAGACAGTAACAATTGTTGCCCAGTATCAGCCACAAGGTAAGAGAAGCCCCCTACATATGTATAGAATCTTTCTGAGATGACCTTCATTTGTGTCGTTCGGACTCAAGGTTTGTTCTTCTGCTGGAACTTTCTCCGTCTTTGCAGTAAAGCAGTAGTAATGAGTCTATTTATTGTCGTTGCCAACTGTGTCCTTCAGTTTTTTTATTCCTGCCAATGCTTCTCAGTTGGAGTTTAGATCAGGGCTATGGCTGGGCCATTGCCGTTAAGTTTCTGAAATGTTCGAATGTTACTTTGGCCTTGTGTTTGGGATCTTTGTCCTCCTGCAAATTTTACTCAAGCCTCAGTTTTTAGCTGATTGGAAAGGGTTCCCCTAAAATGTCCATTCTTCCTTCTATTGATGTCGAGTCCCTGTTGATGGAATATTTGTGACAAATGCTGGACAGACCGTTATGGTTATGTTACCAGCTGAAAAGCATTGAGGTCTTTTTTAATGTCTTCTAGCTTTGTATCTATATATACTAGATGCAAGCTTTGACTTTTCCAAATTCAATTTTCAGCTATAATGGGAAGTGCAATGTCTTTAAACGTAATATTTAACAGCAGTCTGTACAGAATATATCCTCCCAAGAATCGTTTAGGGGTTTAGTTCCAAAAAGAGTACATTTGACATTCATTTGACATCTCAGTAGAACCTTCAAAAGACACAAGTGTACCAAACTGTGTTGCAGGCAAACTCCACCTGTGATGACCCAAACCTTTCTTCCAGGGATGTGATATGTGATATGTCCCAAACCACTGTGAAACAATATTATTGGCACAGTTTTTATACACATATTAAGCTACAGTTTGGCCAAGACCCGTGGATAAGACAGGAACTATGTAATATGTGAATGATGAGATAAAATTTAGGACGGAGACATCTGCTTCTTCGTCTCTCTCCACATCATCCAAGCACCTGGTTAACATCAGTTTCATTCTCTAGCCCCGCAATTGTTGTCCCCAGGGGGGAACTGGTGTAATCCTTTGCAGTGTTGAACTGAGGTTTCTGGGTCTACCAGAAATCTAACCACAAGGCCCCCTCACTCCTATTGACCATCTTCTCCCATGTGCAGTGTACCTCTTTCCACTGCTCGGCACTGACATCCACCTGCATATACAGAATATCCCTGGGGTGCCTTTCTGAAGAGGAATTACACCTAGCTTTTTTTTCATATTCAGTTTTTTTATCTATGGACGTAAAATTGCATTTCAGAGAGAACCCTAAGAGATGTGTGAGGGAACTGCAGAGAATGCTCTTGGTCTTTCCATCGCATTGCGATTTATTACATGAGAACAATAAACACCAGAGGGCAAAAACAGCTCACAAGTCTGGATTTCTTCAAGAAAGCAGGAAAATATATCTTATCTTTGATTTTAACCCCTCTCTGCTCAGCCTCCTTACAAGAACTGTGTTCCTCTGAACATATAAACAGTTTTTTGGGCAACATTGTTTCCTTTTCTGATGGCTGCACCTTCTGTCTGCTGAGGAACCCTGGCAATGACTGCTTTGCTATGGGAGTATTATACCCAGGATGCAGAGATTTGATTACGAATCTCCGTTTTGTACAATTTATGGGCCGTGTGTAGAGTGTCCTGACATTTTTCGTGAAAATTTCTGTCGGCTAGCGATAATTTTCCATATTATATCATATCATACTTTCGTACGATTGCTGTCAGGGGCAGAACATCGGCTGATCTGTTCTTTTATACTTCATTTGATCTGAATGGTTAGTGGCAGGTTGGGATATGGCACTGAACGATCATTAGTCCGATATGAAGGTTCTAACGATATGCTGCCACTAAAACAAAAGTTATGTCTGACAAAAGCTGGTGACAGTCTCGCACTGAGATCGTCAGATTGGCAATAAATGCAGAGATATTATCAGCAGCCGACAGAAAATTTCGAACCTGTCCGATCAACTGAACAACCAATCGCCATCTCACGAAAAATGTCAGGACATTCCACACACGGTCCGAAAATTATACGAAATGGAGATTCGTACAATCAAAATCTTTGCATCTATGGCCAGCTTTAGTCATATACTATGCCTAGCTATGCCTATGCCTAGGACAAGCTGTCTCTCTCTCTCTCTTTTGGTTTCTTTGGCTCCACATTATACTGGTGGTGGGAGTAAAGGAGAGAGCCTATGCTAAGTTACAGAACAATATCTTTGGGAGAGCAAGATGCCCGTGGTAGTAAGTAAGAAGTTCTGGCTTCACAGTTAAGGTGGCCAGAGACGCAAAGATAATATTGTATGAAAAAATTTTCGTACGATATTTGATGCGTGTATGGTGGGAAAAGAGATGACCAATATCAGCGGGAGACTTGGATATCGGTCGACTCGTCGATTGAGCTGAACGGAAAATTATGAATCGTCAGATACAGGTAGAATTTTATTGTTTCTACCTGTATATCTGACGATTCAGCTCGACACGTGTGTATTTATCGAAGAAAGTTGTAATTGTTACATCTATGGCCACCTTAAGTGACAACAAGTTCAATTTTTATGGCAATGTCAGTCAGTTAAAAGAGGTCTCCTGTTGTGGTGTCCTATCCTCTCCTTAACTGTAGCAAAGAAACCCCCAAGAATGGCCCTACCAATCCTGAAAATACAGATTTGTGCAACAGGGTTGACAGCCACCATGACAGGCTGGTTGTCTTCTAATCCTCTACTCTCTGCTCCTGGTCACCGACCAAAATAAAGCATTGTCTTCAAATGTACATGCTCAATGTTGTCAGAGAATAGGAACACAAGAGACTGTCATGGTGGCCCCTGCCCATTATCACAATCAGTAGGGAAAGCAATGCTATCCTTGGGGAGAGGGTAAGAGGGCAAGTACTTCTCCTTTAAGGATACCTGTGTGGTGAAAATAATATGAGATACTAATGTTATTCCTAGGCAAGGCATTACAAGAGACGTAAGAAGGCTGGTATTTTTCAGAGAAAAGGTGGTCATCTGACCTTACCACCAGTTCAGGAACCTAAATGATAAGGGCTCATGGTAGAGTTTGCTTCAGCTAAGAGTCCGCTGAAGTAATTACCATGACATTACCCTGAATAATATTATCCTGAATGCTGTGATACTGCTCTTAGATCCTGAGCAAACTATAAGTGCTCTCCACACCTCTTTGGTAAATTCATGGACTGCAGCTTAGTTTAGGGGTCTTTGCATCCGTGAGCAGGAACAATATCATTAACACAAATCAGTCCAGATTCCCCAGATCAAGTGCATTGGATTAAATTGTATATAACAGGGAAATGCTTGTCCAGCTTGTCCCTGTATATCAAAGTAAACAGAAGGTTGTATCCAGTATCTAGGGTTTTGTATTATATTTTTTGTTTTGAACAGGTTTTTGAACTAGCTACTGAATGTCTTGGAAATATTGACACATTTGAGAGGTTCTAAAAGTTGTTTATTATGATGCTTGCACCTTCAAAATGAAAAGTTTCAATAAAAGTGACTGTATACCTCAAAACCAGATGTTTTTGAGGGGGAAAAAACTATACAATATAGTGTAGTATTCTATTTTTAGATTACCACCAAAAAAGTGTTCAAACAATAACTTAGATCAGTGCACCCCAATTATCATCTTTATAATAATTAGAAATTTCAAGAAAATTGAATGGTGAATCGTACGATTCGAACTATTTTATCTTACGATTTTCCTTTGAATATAAAAAACTTAAAAAATTGCTCTGGAACGTCCCCATAGGCTAACATAGCACTTCGGCAGGTTTAAGTTGGCGAAGTATTGAAGTCAAAGTTTTTTTTAAAGAGACTGTACTTCGATTATCGAATGGTCGAATAGTTGAGCGATTTTTACTTCGAATGGAAGTCGAAGTAAATTCGAAGTCGTAGTATCCTATTCGATGGTCGAAGTATTCAAAAAATTACTTTGAATTTCGAATTTTTTAACTTAGAAAATTCCCTCGAAATCACTTCGACCCTTGATAAATCTGCCCCTTAGGGTCACGATGGTCTTGGTGGTCGATTAAACTGACAAACCCAGATGGAGAATAGCATTAATCAAAGCACCGATATTTCATCGCCACTTTCAATCTTCATTTCTCTAGGTGTCATCATTGGTTATTAATCCAGCACCCCTGGCTTTATACCATCAACAGCCACTCGGCTCACCTACTTGTTTTAAGGCACTTCTGGACCAAGCTCTGTAGATTCTTCCTACTTTCCTGGATAATCTTCTTCAGAAAATAATGGCTTGGAGTCTTTTGGAGATCTCCTTAAGGGCCAAACCCTGTCACTATATTGTTCCTGTTCACAATCAATTCGAAAGGGAAATCCTGCCCCCCTCCAATTGTGAACAAACAGGAAAAAGGACATACTTACACCTCAGGGTCTCTACATAAGTAATAAGAGTAGGGTTACCATCTGTTCGGATTTGACCAGGACAACCGGATTTTCAGAACGTCTGCCTCGGTTTTTCAAATATGGAAAACTAGGCAGGTTCTCCCTTGACTGACATTGTGATCAGCCAATTGCTGATCCCAATGTCATAGCCCCACAATGTCACTGCCCCTCTGATGCCATGGCTCTGCCCCTACCCCGATCTTGGGCAATGGAAAGGTGGCAACCCTAAATAAGAGTAATTTCCATTAACCTGCTACACATGTTATAATGACCTTACCTGCCATTATTAGTGATGGGCGAATTTGCGCCGTTTCGCTTCGCCGAAAAATTTGCGAATTTCGCCCGAAATTTGCGAAACGGCGAAAAATTTGCAGAAACGGCGAAAAATTTGCGAAACGACGCCGGCGTCTGTTTTTTTGTATAAAACAATTTTGACGCCGGCAAATTTTTGACGCGAATTTTCGCGGGCATTTTGCGAATTTATTCGCCGTGAATTCGCGCCTGGCGAATAAATTCACCCATTACTAGCCATTATCCCTTATAATAAAAAACTGGAGGCTTTACTGCCAGTCCACTAAAGAATTATTCCCTTTCACGCTGTGCTTTGCTTTCTGTTTAATAAGCCCTTGTCATTTCTGTTCCATGCACTGAAGGTAAATTGCATTTCAGCTCAGATTGTTTGTTATAACGACTTCTTCACTGACCAAAGCAAATAAACTAGTCTTGTGGGATTTCAATGGGAACAAACAATTCACTTGTGACATTTAATATACAAGTGCTTGTGCCATGGAGACAAACGGACGATGCTGGGTGGATAAAAGTATACGAGTAATGGCGTCTGTTGTAGAACAAAGATGAAGGAGCCAAAGGTTCAGAGTACAGACAAAATACTCATAAATGCAGAATATTTGTAACAAGCGCTTTAATATAGACACGTTTCATAATAAATCCTTCTATAGTCTTGTTTTAATGGGCACCGATGGGGGGAGATTTTACCCTTTGAAAATTAACATCATGTTTTAAAGAATTCACAAGCAATCCCAGAATCCCATATGCTCTGATGGGTGTTTCTTCATGTGGCTGATAAAAGCATTAAAATAGTAATTGTCTCGTCTCAGTTAGCCCCTTTAGGAATTTCACAGATATTTAATGGCTGCAATACTCACTTGTTTTCTGTAACTTCCTAGATCCAAGCTTAACTCTCCAGAAGGGGGCAGTAGCTGTTAAAGACAGACTGGGTTCAAGCTACAGTAAGGCTACCAGACCTTTAAAATGAAAGCCCCAGCTCTGCTGTTGTTATTCTTTGAGGCACTAAGAGCAACAAGTAAAAATATTAATCACAAAGTGTTACTTGGAGGGTAATAAATGGGAATGGGAGTTACAATTTGATACCTCCCTGCAGCCTGGAATTGTCACAAGATGTTGCTCTTGATCAGTAGGCTGACACTTTGGATGGATTTTACTGAGCAACTGCAGGGGACATTTAGGAGCTAATCCTAGAGGGAGGGGAAGGATTCGTAAACAGCTTTCCATGGTGCCCACAGTCCTGAACTGGTACTGGTCCCCGGAAACAGGGACAGGCATGCACCTTAAACAATAAAAACCTTCCATTGCAATAACATGATGTTCCTCTTGATCAGTAAACTGGCACTTTGGATGGGTTTAACTGAGCTACTGCAGGGGACATTTAGGAGCTAATCCTTGAGGGTGGGGATGGATTTTTGAACAGCTTTCTGTGGTGTCCACAATTCTGAAATGGAACTGGTCCCCAGGAAACAGGGACAGGTGTGAACCTTTAACAATAAAAACCTTCCATTGCAATACCATGTTGTTCCTCTTGATCAGTAGACTGGCACTTTGGATGGGTTGAACTGAGCTACTGCAGGGGACATTTAGGAGCTAATCCTTAAGGGTGCGGATGGATTTTTGAACAGCTTTCTGTGGTGTCCACAGTCCTGAAATGGAACTGGTCCCCAGGATACATGGACAGGTATGAACCATCAAACAATAAAAACCTTCCATTGCAATACCATGTTGTTCCTCTTGATAAGTAGACTGGCACGTTGGATGGGGTTAACTGAGCTACTGCAGGGGACATTTAGGAGCTAACCCTTGAGGGTGGGGATAGATTTTTGAACAGCTTTCTGTGGTGTCCACAGTCCTGGTCCCCAGGAAACAAGGTCAATCAAAACCTTCCATCGCCTTACCATGATGTCCCTCTTGATCATTAGATTGGCGCTTTGGATGGGGTTAATTGAGTTACTGTAGGGGACATTTAGGAGCTAATCCTAGAGGGTGGGAATGGATTTGCGAACAGCTTTCCGTGGTGCCCATCATGCTGAAATGGAACTGGTCCCCAGGAAACAGGGACAGGTGTGATGCAAATCTGACTCGTTTGCTTTGCTGAAAATTCATGAAAATTTGTTAAATGCATTGAAGTCTATAAGTGATAATTTTTTTGATGCGTGACAATTTTCTGCACCCATTGGAGTCTATGGGTGTCTTTTTCATGGCAAAACCTGGTGAACCTTAAGCAATAAAAACCTGACATTACCATAGCATGAAACTGAGGGCATTTTAAGGGATCATGGGTTTGCCTGCTGTTTAGTTGTAAGCTAACATAGTAGGGTAAGGGGTTGCTGCCCATTGGAGCTCAACAACAGTTGGAGGGCTCCAAGGCAAATGTCCTTTTCTGCTCTTCCCTAAAACCAGGTGTTATCCACAACATTTCCTTTTGTGAGTTCTTCTCAAACTAAGGATGCTGTTGTGTTACCAGAGATGGAAGAAGAATGGTACATAGTTATTTTCAAGCAGAGATTATTTCAACATTACTTTCATATAATCACGACAAATTCTTGTGATTACATGCCGGGGATGAGCTTACTATTTAGATAAAAGACAAACGTCTTTAAATCATAAATTACTGCTTTGGAAGATGAGAAACACTTTGCTAAACCTCAGTTCCCAAAGCACAAAGAATGACATGAATCATTCTTTAGAATGATCTTTGGTTGAACCAACTGATTTTTTTTTTTAAAAAAAAGTCTGACTGATTGACCCAACTGATTGAAAGAACTCTACTTTTGATTGGAACTGCTGTTTGATTGCACAAACTCATTCATGAAAAAAACTGTCAAAATATGTTTTAGAACAGCGTTTCTGGCTACACGGGAAAATGAATCTGCAACAAGCTTTTGTGTCAGCACTTGCAGGTGATTAACAATGGTAGGGACTATTTTAAGATTTTTTCTCCCCACCCATTGAGCTGTCAACAGCTGTAGGTCAAAACCTTTCCATTTATGGTTCCTGTTACACAGACTGGGAGAAACATTTGGAATATTACCCTTAAAAATTGAAGGCGGACCACCTAGTACATACATACTTAGTAATTCTGACCCGTTTCACTTTGCTGAAAATTTGCCAAAATGCATTGAAGTCTATGGGTGACAAAAAAAATTTTTGACACGCGACAAATTTTGTCCTACAGACATCTGGGTAGCTAGGTTTTACATTTGACTGAAAGCTCCTTAGTGCTTATGGAAACATAAACCCCGAAACAAATATTTATTTTTTATTCAATTTCTATAAAGATATTAGTAGTTTTTACAATGCTCATTAAATGAATTTGAAGCAACAGCTAGTGATGAGTGACATGAAATTTTTAGCCAAGTTTCACTGCTAAATTATGCCCATAGACTCCAATGGGTGAAAAAATTTGTTGAGCTGCCTCACGACAAATTTGTCGCCCACAGATGTGAATGATCTTTGGTTCATTTTCGATTTTTTGCGAATTTTTGGTGATGCAAGGCAAGTATAAATGGGGGGAGACAGTAAAACAAGTCCTTGAAACAGGCCAAAGGTCAGGATTGACTGCAAGTGTACAGAGTCCAAAAACAAGCCAAGGTCAAAACCAGGAAATGAGATCAGTGGGAACAAGGCCAGAAGCAGGACTTACTGGGCAGGAGCTCAAGAGCAAGGTCACATGATTAGGATCAGGAACAAGGTTTCAGAATCAAGGACAAGATTTCAGGAACTCAGGGCTTGGAGTCGGCAGAATGGCCTATCATCCAGCACTGGGGAGTTGGGGAAGCTTAAATATTCCTTAAAGTGGACCTGTCACCCAGACATAAAAATTTGTATAATAAAAGTCCTTTTTAAAATAAACATGAAATCCAAATTGTTTTTTTATTAAAGCATTCATAGCTGTTGTAAACTCATTTAAAAATCTCAGCTGTCAATCAAATATTGCCTGCCCCTCCTCTATGCCTTAGGCAATTACTTTCACTTTCCATTCAGCACTTCCTACATGTCACTGCTCTCCCCACATTCCCCCAGTTCTCTTCACCATTTAATTGTGTAACCAGGACATGGGGATGGACATCAGGTCCCCCATTCTGGTGCACAAACAAGATTCTGAGATGATACAAGGCTTGTCTTAATAACAGTGTCCACAGAATGGCTCCTGCCTGCTTGTTATAATTATGAATTCCCAGACTGATGGAAACAAGATTCAAATCATTTATACAGTGTAATTAAAGTTCATTTTACTTGACTAACATGGTAAAATAGGATTTTGAATATCTTTTTTGGGTGACGAGTCCCCTTTAATAACCTCTTTTCCACAGCTGGACAGCACAAGGGGGAATGGATCATGGAAGATTGATATGGAGGCAGCATCACAGAAGATATTCTATCAGGGTCAGGCCGCTGCCTTAATGTCTCCTGTGACTGAAGCAAGAGGAGCAGTAACCAATATACAACACATCCCTGGTTCAAAACCAGGGAGTTCCTGACACAGAAACAACTGGAGATAGTCAGTAGAAAATTAAGCTAGTGAGAAGAGGAAAGTCTTGTGATATTACTCTACTTAGAACTGAGTTCCAAAATGTTTATTTTTGTTTTAGTGATATGGACAGTAACTGCCTGGGTTGCAGAGTTTCATAGAGCTACAGTAATAAGCGAGAGTCTGCTTTGCTTTCAAATTTATCACAAAAAGTCATGCAGTTATTTATCTATACAGTGTATGTGAATCTCCTTGAGTGTTTACATTTGTGGCTCTGGTCACACAAGGACCGTCACTAGTGATGGGCGAATTTGGGCCGTTTCGCTTCGCCCGAAAAATTTGCGAAAAATTCACAAAACTGTGCCAGTGTCTCGTTTTTGATGCTGGCGTCCGTTTTTGACACCGGCGACAGTTTTAATGGACGCCGGCGCACATTTGCCAGGCAATTTTCATGGCGGTTTCACAAATCTATGCGCCGGCGATGAATCGCGGGAATTCGCCACAAATTTGCGCCTGGCGAATAAATTCGCCCATCACTAACCGTCACCCATAAACCGCTTGTATGGACAGAAGGCAGAGAGTCTGGGCTGTTCCTGCTAGACTGTGACTGACAATTAAAATTACATTTGTCAGGTCATAAGAACTTGTTCTAGAAACCCAAACAAAATTTCTGCCACAGGTATTTAGAAGAAGTGGTTAAGCTACAGTGCATGTTATCATTAAAATAAGTAAGAAAAACATTTAGCGGACGCAGAAAATACTGGTGTGTGATAGATGTAGTATGGGATCCATTATTTGGAAATCCATTATTCAGAGAGCTCCGCATTTTGGAAATGTCATCTCCCATAGACTCCATTTTATAAAAATAATCCAAATTCTTAAAAATGATTTCCTTTTTCTGTGTAATAATAAAACAGTAGCTTGTACTTGATCCCAACTAAGATATAATTAATCCTTATTGGAAGCAACACCAGCCTATTGGGTTTATTTAATGTTTATATGATTTTCTAGTAGACTTAAGGTACCAAGATCCAAGTTACAGAAAGATCTGTCATCCAGAAATCTCCAGTTCCCGGGCTTTCTGGATAGCAGGTCCCATACCTGTACAATATGTTGGTATACCATCTGTACCCACTTGCATTAATTGGCTCATTAGTCTTTATATCAATGCCTGGTGCAAGTTTTAACTCTGCTGATGGGGGGCTGACACTATTCATTAAGGGTTTCATCCAATATTAATTGTCAAAGTCATGGGTCAAAGTTTTCACTAGATTTAAAAAAAAAAGTGCCCATAGAATTTGTTATATTGTGCACTAAAAAAATCAACACAAAGAAACGTCCATTGCCTTATTCTTTTATTCATTAATTAGTTCTATTAATTTTCTCTGTTTCACAAATATTTCGGTGAAGCAAAACAGAGAGATTCAACCCTTCACTAATTGTTGTTACTAGAGTATTCAGGTATTTGATGCCATCTGGTGCTCCCTTTGGCAGAAGCACCCTTCTTTCTTGACACTTAGGTAGAGGTGACAGTCTGAAGCATCGTGGCCCTGCCCTCAATCACTCCCCCCATTCCCCTATGGCCCCACCCCTTGCCATGCCCCCTACTCCCACCCCCTGCCGTGCCCCCTGCATCACAGATTCCGATGGATATTGGAGAACATTGGGTAGTGATTCTATAAATTTCAAAGGAGTGGTTAGAAGTTAAGGGATACTGTCATGGGAAAAAACATTTTTTTCAAAATGAATCAGCTGGGAAATTGACAAAATGTCTAGCCCCATGTCAGATTTCAAAATTGAATATAAAAAAATCTGTTTGCTCTTTTGAGAAATGGATTTTAGTGCAGAATTCTGCTGGAGCAGCACTATTAACTGATTCATTTTGAAAAAAAATTTTTTTCCCATGACAGTATCCCTTTAGAATTTGAGTGCAAATTACAGTGGGCTACGAATGCCTGTTCCTGTGGGTAACCAGTTAAAGGTGGGGTTTAAATCTGGGATACATAGTAATATAGTAAGCTAGAGTTAGAAAAAAGACACACGTCCATCAAGTTCGACCTTTTAAGTCAATATATATATATAACCTGCCTAACTGCCAGTTGATCCAGAGGAAGGCAAAAAAACCCATCTGAAGCCTCTCCAATTTGCCTCAGAGGGGGAACAATTCCTTCCTGACTCCAAGATGCAATGGGACCAGTCCCTGGATGAACTTGTACTATGAGCTATCTCCCATATCCCTGTATTCCCTCACTTGCTTAAAAGCCTTCCAACTAGGGATGGGTGAATTTGACCCATTTTGCTTCGCCAAAAATTCACCGCTGTTGAAAATTTGCCGTAATGCATTGAAGTCTATGGACGACAAATTTCTTTTGACGCACAACATTATCTTCTCCCATTGGATCTAAGGGTGTCATTTCCACAGCGAAGCTCTGCTAAAAAATTTGCTTGTTCCAACCCTTTCTTAAAGCTATCAGAAAAATATGGCAGAGTTGATTTGTATGCTTAGGTGGCCTACAGCATGTCTCATTGGGCCACTGCAGCACAGCCAAGGTCAGACTGGCCCACAGGGATTCAGGTGGGTCCTGGTCTTGTTGGGTTGGGTATCTGCCCACAAGCATGGGGTGCAGTTGTCCCCTTCCCCCCCCCAGCAGTCCCACCCCTGCATGTGCATGAAGGTCACATACTTGAGCAGTGTGGGGAGAATTAAAAGTAGAAAATGTAGAATTCACTGTTGACGCCGTAGGATGGAAACCCATTTATAATGGATGGTTATATTTATAGAGCTGGAGTTCTAATGCGCCTCATTCTCCTTGTGTGTTAGAATAAATTCACAATAACATATCTAAGGGCAAACGAGTTTCAGTGATCAGGACGAGACCATTTATAATTCACAGTTAAGACAGAAATGTTGCTTTTCCTCCCGACAGGAAATTCAACCGTTATAGACTTCATAAAGTAACCCGGGCACGAAAATCCACTGCGCCGAAATGTCATTACATTGGGGCAGCTGGGAAACTGACAATATGTTTAGCCCCATGTCAGATTTCAAAACTGAATATAAAAAAATCTGTTTGCTCTTTTGAGAAATGGATTTCAGTGCAGAATTCTGCTGGAGCAGCACTATTAACTGATTTATTTTGAAAAAACTTTTTCTTACCATGACAGTATCCCTTTAAATATAAATAGTGATGAGTACATTTTTTTTGCCAGGCATGGATTCAATGGGAAATTTTGCATTTTGCCATCTGCTAATGTTTTCTGAGAAAAAATTTGCTGCTGCAAAAAGTCGCCAAGATAAAATTGTCGTCTAGACAAAAAAGTTGCCGTAAGAATAAACATCCAGTGAAAAAAAATCTTGAGACAAGCCCGTTGACTTTAATGCATTTGGACAAAAAGTTGCCACAATAAAAACACGGGCGTAAAAAAATTGTTGTGCTTTAAAAATGTTGTCACCTACTGATTTCAATGTGTTTTGCAAATTTTGCAGTGAAGTGAAACAGGACAGAGTCGCTCAAATACTGTATAAACCCTTTTGATCTTTTAAAGTCCACCAATTGACTCCAAATGGGTTCTGGGAGGTCCCCCATAGGCTAAAACAGCAATTCGGCAAGTTTTAGATGGTGAATGTTCGAAATCGATTTTGTAAAGAGACAGTACACGATAAATTTGAAAAATAGAATTTTCTCATTTTTTTCAAATTCGAATCAAATTTGGACTCTTCCCTAATCGTAGTACACAAAAATTAGAAATTTTTTAATTCGAATTTTCACTTCGACCTTTGATAAATCTGACCCTTAAGGTATAAAGATTCAAATTACGGAAAGAGTTATTATCCGGAAAACCCCAGGTCCCAAGCATTCTGGATAACAGGTCCCATATACAGGAATGGAACCTGTTACCCAGAACTCTGGACCTGGAGTTTCCGGATAACGGATCTTTCTGTGATTTGGATCATCATACATAAAGGGGCCGATTCACTAACTTAGAGTGAAGGATTCGAAGTTAAAAAACTTCGCATTTCAAAGTCTTTTTTGGGCTACTTCGACCATCGAATGGGCTACTTCGACCTTCGACTACGACTATCGAAGGAATCGAAGTAAAAATCGTTTGACTATTCGACCATTCGATAGTCGAAGTACTGTCTCTTTAAAAAAAACTTCTACCCCCTAGTTCGCCACCTAAAAGCTACCGAAGTCAATGTTAGCCTATGGGGAAGGTCCCCATAGGCTTGGCTAACTTTTTTTGATCGAAGGATATTCCTTCGATCGTTCGATTCGAGGATTTAATTGTTCGATTCGAGGATTTAATCGTTCGATCGAACTATCTGCGCTAAATCCTTCGACTTCGATATTCGAAGTCGAAGGATTTTAGTTCCTAGTCAAATATCGAGGGTTAATTAACCCTCGATATTCGACCCTTAGTGAATCGGCCCCAAAGTCTACTAGAAAATCATGTAAACATTAAATAAACCCAATAGTCTGGTTTTGCTTCCAATAAGGATTAATTATATCTTAGTTGGGATCAAGTACAAACTACTGTTTTATTATTACACAGAATAAGGACATCATTTTTAAAAAAATTTGATAAAATGGAGTCTTTGGAAGGCAGCTTGTCCATAATTTGAAGCTTTTTCGATAATGGGTTTCTGGATAATGGATCTCATACCTATATATATATATATATATATATATATATATATATATATATATATATATATATATATATATATATATATATATATATATATATATATATATATATATATATATATATATATATATATATATATATGCCAATGGCCTGGAAGTAGTAGGGGCACTAGTCAAGGTTCCCTTATACCCTGTGAGATTACACTGCCCTGGTTATGTTACTATAAATACTGTAGAATTACTGATTTAAATATAGACAGGCTGCACTAGGCTTTTCTTTTTTTTGAAACCTAATGTGGCATAAAACTAAAAAGAAGCATTTTATACATTTTCCTGCATAATGAGACCTTTTAATAGAATCCAGCGATTTGATGTTTATTAAGCAGATTACCATGTACTGGATCATTTAGCCGCGGGATAGCGACCTCCTAGAGACGGGGAAGCACATACTTCTTCTCTCTTGCTGAGTGAGTCTCTTAAAATACTCAAAATATTAATTTAATTTGTTAGGGAAAACAACATCATTCCTTGCCCCCTTCTTTTCCACAACAGCTCTGAGCAGATTTATTCAATTGGACAGGGCGCATTGGGCCAGTCGCTGTTGGAATGCGCTCGATTGAGAACCATGTCACTTCTCATTAATTAGGAACCAGTAAGTCTGATGCGGAGAGAACAGCAAAGAGCCAAAAGGAAAAGAAACCCAGGGAGTTAAGACTCACCCAGACTTGCTCTGACGTTCCATAAACAACAACATTCAGCTACAAAGACTCTCCTCCAGCCGCTTCTCTCAATAGGGAATGTGGTTTGTTCTATGCATTGCTAAGGGTATTGTAACTGCCTTTCTGCCACTTATTTCCATACCCCTTCCTATGAATGGAATAGCAATATTCAATGGGTTGATTTATTGTTTGTATTCAGCAAATCATTTAACATTTTCCATCAAAACAATTAGCAGCGATTAGTGATGAGTTTTGCTGCAAAAATGATGCCCATAGACTCTAATGGACTCTAATGGCCTGAAAAAAAAAAAGATTTGTCTTGTGTCAACAAAATTTTGTAAACCATAGACTTCAAATCATTTCAGTGAATTTTCGCATTTTGTGTCAGATTTGAAAATAACTAGCAGAGATTATTACCCAGTTCAATGCCAGGGACGAGCCAAGCTCCCAATCAACCCCCACCCCCCGTGTGCACTCGTGAGCCCCCATAGCAAAGAGGAGAGAGAAGCAAAGGGGGAGGGGAAAGTGACAGAGGGGAGAGTGACAGAGGGGAGGGAATAGTGACAAAGGGGAGGGGAGAGTGACAGAGGGGAGAGTGACAGAGGGGAGGGAATAGTGACAAAGGGGAGGGGAGAGTGACAGAGGGGAGAGTGACAGAGGGGAGGGAATAGTGACAAAGGGGAGGGGAGAGTGACAGAGGGGAGAGTGACAGAGGGAAGGGAATAGTGACAAAGGGGAGGGGAGAGTGACAGAGGGGAGGGAATAGTGACAAAGGGGAGGGGAGAGTGACAGAGGGGAGGGAATAGTGACAAAGGGGAGGGGAGAGTGACAGAGGGGAGAGTGACAGAGGGGAGGGGAGAGTGACAGAGGGGAGAGTGACAGAGGGGAGGGGAGAGTGACAGAGGGGAGAGTGACATAGGGGAGGGGAGAGTGACAAAGGGGAGAGTGATAGAGGGGTGGGGATGGTGACAGAGGGGAGGGAATAGTGACAAAGGGGAGGGAATAGTGACAAAGGGGAGGGGAAAAAAACTCGAACGTCAGGAAGGCTACTAACAGCTTTAAAATGGTCAGTGGACCTCTTCCATTGATTTATACATGAACTAGGCACGTTTTAGGTGGCGAACAGTCAAATAAGAATTTTTAAAGGGCCACGGTTTGATAAATCTCAAAATTCGAATTTGCATTAAAATTTCAATTTGAGAGTTTTGACCATAAAAAAATTTGACCCTTAATAAATCTGCCCCTAAATGTGAATGTTTGCAATAAATGTCATCTTCCATTGGGTTGCAGGTTATTCCAAATTACAGATAAGTCTTTCCACATGGAAAACTCATCTTCCCTTGCCACTAATTAATTTATACTCACTTCTACTTTAGAACACCAGAAAAAGACCAATGGGCAGTAGGTGTAAATGCAAGTCAAGGAATATGGTGCAAACAATTGCTCCCAGCAGTGGTTTATTTGGAGCTGAAAGAAACATACAAGATCTTTTTCCAGTTAAAAAAACTTTATTCCAGCAACATGGCAAAGCCCCTGGATTACAACTACGTTTCAGGTCAAGTTTGAAAAAAAAGACAACAGTGGCCTGAAAGGTCATTATAATCCAAGGTTTTTGCCGTGATAATGGAATAAATTCGCTTTTATTGGAAAAATGTGTTGTACTTTTTTTCTCTATAGTTACTGGAATGGATTGTGCCCATTAATGGTCCGTGCACCATACATAATATAAAGAGGGAAATTGGGGCTGACTCTGAAGTTTGCAACTTCTCGAAAGAGCCCAAACATTTCAGCACACTGTCACATTTGTTCAAAGTTCTATGTTAGCCATCTATGACATACAGTATAAGCATTCAAGTCAACATCATACCTCTAAATACTAAATTATTAATAGCATTTTTCTAATCTGTAACAATGGTTAGCTTTAGTGATGGGTTAATCTGACCCATTTTGCTCACCAAAAATCCGCCAAACTGTGAAAATGCTCAAAAAAACATTAAAGTCTATGGGGGTCAAATGGTTTTTTTTGCGAGATGTGGCATGCCACATTTTTTTTTGACGTGCAACAATTTTTTTCTCCCATTGAAGTCAATGGACAACATTTTTGCGGTGAAACTCTCCAAAAAAATCACTAGTTACATTTACTGAATATTAAAAAACTGCTCTGCAGTTCACACTTTCATGATGAACAATGTAAGAAAAAAGGGGCTCACCCTATAAGTATCACTGGACATGGCCTCTTAATTACTGTAATACAGAAAGGTAAATAAGTATTTAACAAGTCAATTTTTTTCTCAGTAAATATTTTTGTGATGGGGCAATGGACGTGAAATTTACACCAGATGTCGGTAACAGCCCAAGTAATCCAAACATACAAAGAGCTCAAAAAATCCATAAATGAAGTTATGTGTAGTAAAGAGAAATGACATAGGGAATCAGTATTGAACACACTTACTGAAATGTATTAAAAGCCGTTGTTGGTGATGACAGTTTCGAGATGTCTTCTCTATGGAGAAACTTAGCTCTTGAAGGTTCCGGGTGTCTCTTCTATGAACTCTGATCTTAAGTTCTTTCCATAGAATTTCAATTGGATTCATCTCGGGTCATTCTAGCAGTTTTATTCTCTTTCTCTGAAACCAGTTGAGAGTTTTCTTGGCTGTGTGTTTGGGATCATCGTCTTACTGAAATGTCCACCCTCGTTTCATCTTCAGCATCCTGGTAGATGGCAACAGATCATCCTTCCATCAATGATATGAAGTCTGTCAGTACCATATCCTGACAAACAGTCCAACACCATGATGTTCCCACCTCCAAACTTAACTGTTGCTGTGGCGCTGTTTTTGGTCTGATGTGCGGTTCCATTTCTCCTCCAAACATTGTGTGTGCAAAGACTTCCCAAGAGTTCACTCATCTGACCAGACTAAATTCTCCCAGAATTTCATTGGCTTGTCCAAATGTTGTGCAGCAAACTGTGAACGAGCTTCAACTTGTTTTTTCTTCAGCAGTGGAGTCTTGCACGGTGAGTGTGCCTAGAGGCCATGTTGGCTGAGTGTTTTACTTATTGTTTAATTGAAGTTTTTTTTTTAAGCTCTCCATGAGTGAATGTTGGCTCTTGGACAACTCTAATGATTATATTTTGGCTCCTCTGTCAGAAATCTTGTGAAGAGCACCTGGTCGTGGGCGGTTTAGGGTGAAATGATGTTCTTTCCACTTCCACGATTCGAAGGATTTTCCTTCGATCAGAAAATTGTTAGGAAGCCTATGGGGACCTTCCCCATAGGCTAACATTGGCCTCGAAAGGTTTTATTTGCTGAAGTAGGGGGGTCAAAGTATTTTTTAAAGATACAGTACTTAGAATATTGAATGGTCGAATAGTCGAACGATTTTTAGTTCGATTTGAAGTCGAAGTCATAGTTGAAGGTTGAAGTAGCCCATTCGATGGTCGAAGTAGCCATATTCGACCATTCGAAATTCAAAGTATTTTTTCTTCTATTCCTTCACTCAAGCTAAGTAAATGGGCCTCTAAGTGTCAATTTGATGTCAATAGCCCCATTAGAAATATATTTACTTCAAAAAACATTGACGTGTCCAATACTTATTTTCCCTGCTTGTATGTTGCTTACCGTGCAGGAGTACAGTCTACCCTAGCTCCCATTTTTACTGACCTTATTTGATATGAATAGAAAAAAAACTACATAGAGCAAATGAGATCAAAGAAGATAATAGTTTTTTTTAACAGAGATGGTAAGAATACATGGGTTAAAATAAAAAATAAAAAAGGCATATATACAGTAAATTTCAGCTTAAAAAAGGCTACTTCATAATTATCAAATAAACAAAAATAATAATATTTTATAACTTTTTTGGAGTATTAGCATGCTTAGCATGAATATTTGAGGACCAAGAATGAGAAAGCACTAGGGAGAGTAACCAAATAAAGCTAAAATAACAATCCCAGAAGTAAAGTCTTACAACATGTGTTATTTTCACAGTGGATATTAAAATAATATCATTGACATATGATTGAATTGTAAAGTGACAGCACATCAACAGATCTGCACGATCGGCACAATAGCTAGAGAAGACTGTTTTTTTACCAATCTGTCACATGTGGGTCAAATGATTTAGACAAGCTGTTTGTTGACAGTGTCTTGAGATCTACTGATCACCAGCTAAAAGTCTACTGGTAGATCCCAATCTACCTTTTGGGCACCCCTGCGCTACCACATGCAATCACATTTATCTCAACACATTGCATGCAATCTCAGTTGGTGCAAATTTGGAGTTATGAGGAGTCAAAGAGTTTCATCATGGTAAAAAAAACATCACTTTGTATCTGAAATACCACTTTGCACAATACACTTGCAGTCATAAATGTCCCATGGGCTCCTATTTATGTTTGGCTTAATCCTTTTGGGTTTTGGGTTTGACAACCTTGACAATGATTATTTTCCATGAATGGGCTTTTGTAATGGATAAAAACGTTGGCAGCTTTTAGCAAACATAAATAGGCTAACTTAGAATTGACTAATGTACTGGATTGCTTTGGGGATCCATGAAGTTCGGCATCCAGGTCACATTTTAAATTCTTAAAGAAAAACAAAGGGAAAGCAAAATTAAAAAAAAAAACATAAAAAATTTAAAATTGTATATATTTTCTTAGAAAATGTTAATTCGAAATGTTCTACTTAAACGCTTACACAAACTTCCTCTTATGAGTTGTTACTTGACATTTTTTGAATATAAGGGGTTGTAAATAAAGTCACTTTCACACAAAGGGTCAAGATGTGCTCTTCTGGCCCCTAGAGAAGCTTTTATCACATTTCTGTGAAAGGATGTGTGCCTTGTTGTTGCTTGAATATAAGAGCCAAAAGTTGTTTTAATGCAAAAGTTAAGCTCAACACCTGGATGGCAACAGGCAAGATTTATCGGGAATCTGCTTATATAGATAATGCGGGGAAGTTGGAATGGGTTTAAATGTGCAGATTACACTGAGAATTATATCAGTTATACCAGAGTTCTACAAACTTAGGGGACAGTCAAGCATGGCAATTGGTCCCTGGTGTTGGCAAATAAGGGCTATAATTGGCTGTTTGTCAGCCCTCTGCAACCTATGTTAAGCACTTCCCTTGTCTTTGTGATTCCAAAATCTGCCTCTAAGCCAAGACATTAAAAATTAGCACCAGCTTTGAACTATCACCAAAAAGGTTGGTGAGCCTCATATTGCTCACAAGCTACTGGTCGGGAGTCACTAACTGCCCTTACATCACATACTGGTTGTAACACCATGCAATTGTTTGAAGCCAGTCTCATCATTTTGCACACAGACAATAGTGTCATAACATTCACCATAATCAAATGCACACCACTGTTATGTATGGTATCCCAAACCCAGAACAAACCCCAAGGTCCTGGCCTCGGCTTACACTTCCACCTATAACAACCCCCTTTCACTTTGACAGGAGCCCTCCGCTACTCGGATGCCGCCAGGTCTTAAAGTGAGAGGACCACGGAGAGAGTTCTGGCCAGGCTAGGGAACCAAATGTTAGCAGGAAGAATGGGGAACAAGGAGTATGGTCATGAAACAGGCCGGGTCAATACCAATCGGGCAGAGTAATCCACAATCAGGAGACAAGAGAGTTGACGAGGTCACAGGCCTGGTCAGTACCAATCGGGCAGAGTAGTACAAAATCAGGAGCCAAGAGGGTAGTCAAGGTCACAGGCCAGGTCAAGCACACCAATAGCATAGTACAGATACATGATCCAAGAGAATAGTCAGAATCAGGCTAGGGTCAGGACAGGCAGCAAACCAGACAAGGTCAGGGACAGGCAAAGTCAAGAACAGATTAACAAACTCAGAATCACACCAATGAACTATTGTAAATATACCTACGTTGGGCAGTGAATTTTTGCCCAGCCCCTTTAAGTATTTGAATTTGTGCCAAGTGCTATGATGTCAGACGCTGCGCTCACGCCAGAACCCTGAAGTCAAAGAGGATTAGTCACAAGACCAAATAGGAAGCGGCTGTCCCCACTGCACCACTAGACAACAAGGTATTCACACAACCACTTTCTTGGAGACACCAGTGCTCCTCAATACACAGCTGCTCCAAGCCCAATATAGTTCATAAAGGAAAGGGAGAAGACACACCGAATTGTTTCTGGAAATTGTTTTCTGCTTCACATATAAATGATGAAGACAATTCTATGTGCCTCCATCCCTTGTCTTGTTGGTCTTATAATTCACTTCCGCCAGTTGGGAAAGCCTGGAGGATATGTGAAGACAAAGGTTGCAAACACTACACCATAGATGGCACGTTAGTTATCTGTGTGCTTGTGGGAAGGCAATAAAAGTCAAAAAGGTTTGCACCAGGTCTAGTAACCCACTGCAACCAATCTGATGTTTTCTTTCAAACAAATGACCAGTAATTGATACAGTATGGGGCACATTTACTTAGCTCGAGTGAAGGAATAGAATAAAAAATACTTTGAATTTCGAAGTATTTTTTTGGCTACTTCGACCTTCGACTACGACTTCCACTTCGAATCGAATGATTCAAACTAAAAATTGTTCGACCATTCGATAGTTGAAGTACTGTCTCTTTAATAAAAACTTCGTTCACCTACTTCGCCTCCTAAAACCTACCGAGCATCAATGTTTCCTAGCTTTTTTTGATCGAAGGAAAATCGTTGGATCGATGGATTAAAATCCTTCAAATCGTCCTATTCGAAGGATTTAACAGTTTGTTTGAACGATTTTTCCTTCGATCGTACGAACGAAGGAAATGCGATAAATCCTTCGACTTCGATATTCAAAGTCGAAGGATTTTACTTTGACGGTCGAATATCAAGGGTTAATTAACCCTCGATATTCGACCCATGGTAAATGTGCCCCTAAGTGTTGTTAGACCTGATGCAAGTGTACAGCTTTACTGTATATAATCCCAAAGGACATCAAACCATCTGATTTTGCAACCAAGTAATCCCGACTTCCGAAGTTTTTTTCAACCATAAAGTTATTAGCTATTTAATTTGGTTATAACCTATCCAAGCGACATAATGCATCCGCCTGTGCCAGATAGTACTGTACTTTAATGGCTGAGGGGAAACATTTGCTTTATATTTGGGGCATATTTAGATTTTTTAAAAAGTTGTTCACCTTAAAAATGAGATTTTAGACATTTTAATTCAAATTTGAGTTTGTACAGAAATCTGAGAAATGTGTGAAAAAAAAACTGAAAAACTGAAATTTTCAAAGTTGCAGTTTTGATGTTTATCAGTCGAAAAAAATTGTGAAAAATTGAATGAAACCTGGCGGACTACTATGCAAGAGGTATGGATTCAATCAGATTTTTTTTGGACTCTGAAAATTAAAAAAAAAATACTTTCTGCACAATTTAAAAAAACAAATGGACATTGGCCTAAAAGTTAATGAAAAGAAGAACATTTCCATGAATGTCTTCCTTGTCCTGTATTAAATGACATGGATGCCAAATTCAATGGGTGTTGCTAATGAAGCATCTCCAGGAAAATGTAATCACAAATAAAATAATTGTACCAACTTGGGGAACTTGAAGCATAGGGTTGCACCACCATCTAGGTCCATTGGCTTTTTTTTCTACTCAATGTCTAGTTTCTATTATCACATTTTATTCTACTGTGCATACATAAGTCTAAGGGGCCAAATAACTAAACCTCAACTTTTTCAGGTCAGTCTTTTTGTCACCAAAACCCACAAAAAGTTTTGACTTTTTTTCCATTTTATTATGTGATAAAACTTAGACCATTCGAAATCCAAAAATACTCCAGCTAAAACCTCGAAATCATGTAGAAGTCCATGGGAGATGTCCCTTTTTTTCGACTGGAAGGTCTTTCTTTAAATCATGGATCATGGTTTTTGAGTAGGTTTGGGTGAATTTGACCTGTTTTGTTTTGCCAAAAATTTGCAGATGGAGAAATTTTGCAGACGCCCATTAAAGTCTATTTTTGGACGCGCGTAATTTTTTTTTGGATGCACAACACCATACAAGTCTATGGGCATCATTTCCGTGGCGAAACAAGGCGAAAAAATTGCCCATCCCTATTTTTGAGGTTTTGGGGTGTTTTTGTTGCTGGCTTTTGTTGAGAAATATGAAAAAGTCGTAGTTATCGCTTGACAAGTAAAAAAAAGTTGTGTTTTTCGCGACTAGTTCCCAATTTTTTCCGTTTGAGTTTTTTCAGTTCGGATCTTTTAAGAAATGACTGACATTCTTGGAAATAGGTTTATCTGTGCTTTCTAAAACCACTAAAATTCTAACTACAATAAACAGACCTCCATGTCTGTGCTAGATGTTTGCTTTTAAACAGTAGGCTAGTAAATGCCACAAGTTGCCAAGACAAAAAAACACCAATTGACTTTAATGCATTTGGAGTGAGAAAAAAGTTGCATGCGTAAAAAAATTGACGCCTATTGACTTTAATGCTTTTCACTGACTCCTCAGCAAAGCGAAACGGGGCAGATCACTCATTACTATTTCCCACCTGTCATTATATTCTATGAAATTCTATGAAATTTGGCAAAGCGAAATGGGACAAATTTGCCCATCACTAGAAATCACATGTTACAACTACATTGATCCGACTGTCGGATGAAAATGCAGCTGCGATTTCTCCTTCACTTCTATTTTATGTAAAACATCCAATGCATTTAGCCGCATTGCGACGTGTCGGTCCAAGCGCGTCATGTAGTCCTGCCCTAAGAGAGTCCCAGGTGTTCAGACTGATTCACCTTTTGCTGAAATACCTGCCATAGACGACTACTGCGATGGAGTTATAAAGGCCATGCCAAACTGCAATATGACAAATAGGAGAGAAGGGATAATTCGCTAAACTGGTTTAAATGTGTCATCACAATGCATAATGTTCCCAGACTCCAAATCAGCAGTAAAAATTGTGAATTTATGGGCCGTTGTAGGGAACAGCCAAAGGGAAATTTGTGCCATCAATCACGCAAGAATTTTTAAACCAGAAATAAATCGCAGGATCATGAAAGCACAATTGGCAATAACAGTGTTTGTTCATGTTTGGAATGAGTCCAAAAAAGGGAACATTTGTCTTTTAGGAATGAGATATTTTTCTAAACTTGTGTCTCTAGGGGTTGTGTCTTTAAGCTTTTCTAATGGCTTCAAAATCTCAGACTAATGTCCCTCTCAGCTCTGACTTCTGTGTTACTCAGATGACCCTGTGTTTAGATGGAACGATTAGACTGCAGTTTTGGCTCATACTAGGAATGATGCATGCCTTATTTAAAAATACTTCAGGTACTTACCTTTTCATAGCACATACCCCAGAGGTGAACCTCTCCCTGTACAGTGCATGCTGCCCCCACTTAATCTTCATAGGAGACTCTAAAGTGTTTTGTGGTTTACTTTATTTTAGTAATTGGATTTTGGCAAAGAGGGAAACTGCATTTCTTCAGGTAGACCATGTTGTCTCAATAAGGAGGTTCTGTCCATTCTATGATTTTGTTTGATTGTTTGGTTGCATTTCATGGGGGAGGGGGAATCTATACTAGATTATTGGTGGGCATGATGCCATCAAGTCCTCCTCTTTTGCATGTTTTTATTAATATTAAATGGATCCTCCTACAACCCTCTATGGAAATTTTTGCAAATGCAATGCTGCACCTTTATGATTAATGGTGCTCTTATGACTTGGCGTTGGTATTGGAGAACTCCTTATAGTGATCAGTGCATGAGACCAATGCTTTGGTCAAGAGAGACATTTTTTCCAAAACAAACTATGCAACTATGAAAATTATGACTATGGGTAGTTCAGACAGCCATATGGGGCTTGCCTTGGCATGGCACGGAGTCTTGGTGATATGCTAGAATGTTTTGCACTAACATTGCATAAATTAAGTGACATTGACATGGTAATTAATGCTATAACATTTCAGTGGCTTTGAAAACTAAAAATTTCAACATGTAGAAAAATATTTTTTTTATTTAACCTCCCCTAGGAAATAACGAATTTTGGTATGTAGTGGAGAAACACATTTGATCCAAATAAAACATAATAAATAAACACAATGTACTTTTAGAGAAGGAAGGCAGAAGCGCCACACTTTGATATCACAAATTGGAAACCCTTTCTACATAGCGGTCTGTTATATAATTTATTACAAATGCGCTCACCGCTGTTTCAAATTGGCTCGGGTGCACTTGCCCCGGGCCCTCCGCTTAAAATATTCCAATATGGTAAGACTGTGGGTCACTCACCGCTCCTGTTCGGTGGTCCGGGTGCTGCGCCCCGAACCCTCAGCATGGGGGAGACATCAAGGTAGGAAAACAACTGCTTGGCACGCACTCCACAGGACTCCAGGTAGCGGTAAAAACTTTTAATATAGGATAATATAGGATAATATGGATAATATATGTTTGTGCAATAAAGTAAAAAGTTTTTACCGCTACCTGGAGTCCTGTGGAGTGCGTGCCAAGCAGTTGTTTTCCTACCATAATAAATAAACAAATATGGAAAATTGGGGTTTTCTAAATAAAAAGTTGGAAAAGTTAAAATTGGTGAAACAGTTGTAAATTTCGCTTTTTTGTCATTTTACAAATAGAGCCACAGAGAGAGGTCAAGTGTCACAGGCAAAATTGACTTTTATCTCTGAGTTACTCCCAAGAAATGACCCAGAGAGGTACAACTGGGGCATATGCAGCTGTGTATCAGGCCACTTACATGATCTCTGTTCGGACATATCATAAAATGTCATTCACAACTGAATGGATGTGAGAGTGGTACCATTGACTAGACTTGTATAGAGCTGTAATGGACTGGATGTAGATAGTGGTACCATTGACTGGACTTGTATAGAGCTGTAATGGACTGGATGTAGATAGTGGTACCATTGACTGGACTTGTATAGAGCTGTAATGGACTGGATGTAGATAGTGGTTCCATTGACTGGATTTGTATAGACATGTAATGGACTGGATGTAGAGAGTGGTACCATTGACTGGACTTGTATAGAGCTGTAATGGACTGGATGTAGATAGTGGTACCATTGACTGGACTTGTATAGAGCTGTAATGGACTGGATGTAGATAGTGGTACCATTGACTGGACTTGTATAGAGCTGTAATGGACTGGATACAGATAGTGGTTCCACTGACTGGACTTGTATAGAGCTGTAATGGACTGGATGTAGATAGTGGTACCATTGACTGGATTTGTATAGAGCTGTAATGGACTGGATGTAGATAGTGGTACCATTGACTGGACTTGTATAGACATGTAATGGACTGGATGTAGATAGTGGTTCCATTGACTGGACTTGTATAGAGCTGTAATGGACTGGATGTAGATAGTGGTTCCATTGACTGGATTTGTATAGAGCTGTAATGGACTGGATGTAGAGAGAGATACCATTGACTGGACTTGTATAGAGCTGTAATGGACTGGCTGTAGATAGTGGTACCATTGACTGGACTTGTATAGAGCTGTAATGGACTGGATGTAGATAGTGGTACCATTGACTGGACTTGTATAGAGCTGTAATGGACTGGATACAGATAGTGGTTCCATTGACTGGACTTGTATAGAGCTGTAATGGACTGGATGTAGATAGTGGTACCATTGACTGGACTTATATAGAGCTGTAATGGACTGGATGTAGATAGTGGTACCATTGACTGGACTTGTATAGAGCTGTAATGGACTGGATACAGATAGTGGTACCATTGACTGGACTTGTATAGAGCTGTAATGGACTGGATACAGATAGTGGTTCCACTGACTGGACTTGTATAGACATGTAATGGACTGGATGTAGATAGTAGTACCATTGACTGGACTTGTATAGAGCTGTAATGGACTGGATGTAGAGAGAGGTACCATTGACTGGACTTGTATAGAGCTGTAATGGACTGGATGTAGATAGTGGTTCCACTGACTGGACTTGTATAGACATGTAATGGACTGGATGTAGAGAGTGGTACCATTGACTGGACTTGTATAGAGCTGTAATGGACTGGATATATAGTGTGAAACCATTGACTGGACTTGTATAGAGCTGTAATGGACCCACAGCAAATTCATTTTAGGGCCACAACATATCCAGTGGTGTCCTGTTTTACCAATATATGTTAAAATTGCTCATTAATGAGGGCCTCATGGGGACCCCTGAACCTACTGCACCCCTGTAAAGCCACAGTGTCTGCTTCCTCTGTTACACCCCTGGACTGGATATAGATAGTGGTGCCATTGAATGGATTTGTATAGAGCTGTAATGGACTGGAAATAGATTTTGGTACAACTGAATGGATATATATAGGGGCTCCATTGACTGAAAGTGTATTTATGGAGGGTGACAGTGGTATAATGGACTGTATAAGGGTTGAATATTAGTAGTAGTACAATGATTTGGAAGTAGGAAGTGGCACTTTGTGGACTTTGTATTACATGTGACTTTTTTCAGGAATTACTTTGATTTGCTGACTCCAAAAAGGAAATTTGACAGGCTTAAACCCCAAGCTTGTAGGACTGCAAGAATTTCCTGCCATCATTTTTTAAAACATTCAGAACACCTTTACATACTGAGGCGCAAAATATAGCAGTGATAGAGAGTGGGAGGTTGCCATGGAGATCACAACCTTCAATTTGACTAACTACAGATAATACCGAAATGTTGACATCAGTGAACGAGAAGCCACACAGAATAAAATCTCCAGAATGGAAATGATTTGCATGTAGTGCTTATTTCATCAATTAGAAAAAGTCATTTGTGATAATTATACTAGAGCTGACATTCGTTTGATGTCATCAAAGCTCCTCTCCTTTTTAAATGTAAATTTGAGAGCTGCAAATGAAGAACATCTTTGTTCTTTGTAGATGTTAAAAACATTATATTGGCTTCATTCCACAACAAGAACTAATGACTCCATTTGGATATTCTGGATGTGCAATAACTTAGCTGGCCTTGTTCTTATTTTCTCAAGCTTTTTCAAACTCAACCACCCATCAAAGGTCTTGCTCATGTAAATCATAGTTATAGGAATGAAGGTGTCTGAATATATGTATGGGACCTGTTATCCAGAATGCTCTGGAACTGGGGTTTTCCCAATAACGGGCCTTTCCGTAATTTGGATCTTCATACCTTAAGTCTACTAGAGAATCATGTAAACATTAAATAACCCCAATAGTCTGGTTTTGCCTCAAATAAGGATTAATTATATCTTAGTTGCGATCAAGTACAAGCTACTGTTTTATTATTGCAGAGAAATTTAAATTATTTAAATAAAATGGAGTCTATGGGAAATTGTCTTTTCGTAATTCAGAGCTTTCTGAATAATGGGTTTCCAAATAATTGACCCCATACCTGAACAATACAGTATATACAGATATAGGATCCCTTATCCTGAAACCTGATATCCAGAAAGCTCTGAATTACAGAATGGCTGTTTCCCATAGACTCCATTTTATCCAAATAATCCAAATTTTTAATAATTATTTTCTTTTTCTCTGTAATAATAAACCAGTATCTTGTAATTGATCCCAAACTAAGATATAATTAATCCTTATTGGAAGCAAAACCAGCCTATTGGGTTTATTTAATGTTTAAATACATTTCTAGTAGACTTAAGGTATAAAGATCTAAATTACGGAAAGATCTGTTATCCGGACCCGAGCATTCTGGATAACAGGTCCCATACTTGTACTTGATATATTACCCATTCTTGAGTCTCACCAAAACTGCTAGAGAACCTTTAGCAAAATTCAAATTTGAATTTTTGAATTTGAGTGTTTTATTTTTATTTTTTTCCCTTCAATTTCTAACATATTTACATATTTGGCTGTTTAAATTGTTTTACCAATGTGAGTGTGTAAATATACTTGGAAACAGCTGGGATGTTGAAAGTTCACTGCAATATCACACAGCGCCCTCTGTTGGTTATATGAAAGAATAACAGTTCGCCCTCTGTTGGTTATATGAAAGATTAACAGTGACTGCAATATCACACAGCACCCTCTACTGGTTATATGAAGGATTAACAGTGATGGCAATATCACACAGCACCCTCTGTTGGTTATATGAAAGAATAACAGTGACTGCAATATCACACAGCACCCTCTGTTGGTTATATGAAAGAATAACAGTGACTGCAATATCACACAGCACCCTCTGTTGGTTATATGAAAGAATAACAGTGATAACAATATCACACAGCACCCTCTGCACATGGTAGTGGGACAGTGGGACAATGCACACAGTAATCCGTTTGGCAATTCTCTGTCACCATCAACTTTGCAAAGAAGTCCGGTTGATCGCTGGGGGGGTCGCTTTGGCGGAATGTGCGCTGCTGGGAGACAGGGCTGTAGTTGTGTCTAGGCTTATACTAGAGTCAATAAGTTTTCCCAGTTTTCGTAGGTAAAATTAGGTACCTCGGCTTATACTCGGGTCGGCTTATACTCGAGTATATACGGTACTTGTCAATTAAGTTGGGCACAACTTGCTGAGCCAGCAAAAGCCTTTTCCATCCATAAAGTTATTAGTTATTTATATTGGCTATAAACTATCCAAGCAACGTAATGCTCTCCAGCAATAAAGTTCTGCTGTCAATGAAAATATCTGATTAAAAGAGCATCTATTTCTATCTATTTATTAAATATGGAGAGTGATTAGACAGATGTAAGAGAGATATGGCACTGCACTTTCACAGCAAGATCCATTAGCCGTTTATTGAGGGGCGAAGGCTTTTGCATTGGCATATTTATTTATTATAAGGTCAACTGCGCCTTATTTGCAATAAAAAATATATTAAAAAAATGAGTTTAGTTAAAACAAGACTGTATATATTATTTATATTAAATGCTACTACGAAGCCAGAAAAGTATTTGTAACTGTCCTGAATTGGTAGATGTAACTTCAAAAGAAGAACCCCTCATTAAATTTATATGTGTGTAATGTTGCTGATTGATGGATTAAATGTATAGCCCTCTAATTGGTTTATGTAATAATACAATAACTTCCTTTTTAAATATTTTGAGGCCCCATATGCCCAGACCCGCTCCCTACTTGAAGCACTGCCGCTCTACCAACCTCCCACCCTGGCCACGGTCACTGCCCCGACCTTCCACGCTAGCCCCGTAAAGGTATAGGTAAGTGCTGGGTGGCCAGAGGGGGTTGCGGCTGGTATGGGGGAGCAGACTGTGCTTTGCAGCTGGGGGGGCCCTGGGGGGTGATGTGGGGGCCCCTAAGGCAGCAGGCCAGTTGGCCCCAATTATAAACTGATTAGAAATAATGAATGCAGTCAACATGCACAACTGTGAGTTTGCATTTATAAATGATCTTTCAGATGTCTTAGGCAGTAAATGCAGAATGGAGAACATTCCAACATCAATTAGACAAAGTCTACTGGGATTCTGATGGAAGGAATGCGATGGTTCATGTAGGTAGTACAGTTTATTGGGCATACAGCCAGCTACACACATGGAAAAGTTTACCAAAGTTACCAATTAACACAGGTAGATCTTAAAAATGTGTTTGTGCTCTGGTGGGTTCCAATTAGTATTGAACTGCTTGAATTCATACAGTTGCAAGTCCTCAGTCCACATACAGTATTATTTGCTGAAGCTCTGGACTGTGGATTATCATTACCACTGTATCAAACCTGACAGCAACAAGAGGGAATTTAATAATCACCTTTGAGCCTATAAATTATTTCAGAGGCAAGAAAATGATTTGTTATATCACAAGTCTGGCACCACACTCACCAGGATTCCCCAGCTTCATTAACTATGAGAAAGATGTTTAATACTTCATAGGCTCCTATTATCAGCAGTATCTGGGAAGTAATTGCATTATTTTATGATTGGGTACCAAGAAGGGTGTCTAAGCTAATAATGATTATGGACATTATGGGGAAAGGTTGGCCAAGGATCGATTGTTTCTACTGGAAAAGTGACCCTCAAAAGCAATATAATCATTGCATAAAATTTTGTATTAAAATGTCTTATTCATGAGGAGATGTTTCTTTATGACAGGGGAATAGAAGAAGGATTTTATTTTAACTGATTAATTTTGAAAAAAAATTTTTTTCCCATGACAGTATCCCTTTAAGGTGGAAAAATACTTATCCTGGAGAAAACTGCGATGTTACGGATTCCTTTCCCAGAACTGGTCTGGAAGTTATATTAGGTAGCATCAAAGAAGGGTTGGATAACTTTTTAGGAATAATTATGAAAAACATGAAAAAAGAGTTCACTTGTATAGAAGTTAAGGGGCAGATGTGCACCTTTGATATATATAACCCTAAAAACCTTTCTTGTACAAGTGAAAAGACTGAAAGTACATTGGTCTCTGGTGATGAACTCTTTTATCTTTGCATACATGTGACCCATAGTAGAGATGGTAGAACTTTTTGTTTGTTTTTGAATCAAGGAGAATGTCTTGAAGTTACATTGAGACAGCCAAGAAGACAGCAGTATGTGTGCTTCTATATTGCTCTTTCCAACTAATTTCTTACTAATTTTGAGTTTCAAATTGATCAAGTGCTGATTATCAAGTGCAGGGAAGCATGAAATGCTATTCCTCGTACCAATGTCTTCATACTCTTTGATGAAAGTGCTTGTTTGTAGGATCTGTCAGTGCCTGCTGCATCTTTTTGAGAGAGATTGAGTACCTGGTACTACGTGAGTGTGATGCCTTAGCATAGTGGGACCTTGTAGCGTGGTCCCCTCGATGGGCAGTATTGGTCTCCTCCAGTCTGCATTTGCCATAAATATTCTGATAGGCTCTCCTTTAACATCCTTGTGATGCTTTTCAGCATTCTCCTGTGTACCCTGCTCCTTTCCATTGCCCCCCAGGTAATTGCTAGGGTGGCATCTACTCAGGGTCAGAATGGGCCAGTGGGGCACTGGAAAAAAACCATTGTGGGCTCCACCAACCCAGACCCGCTCCTTGACTGAAATCTTGTGAGCTGCCCCCTGCTCTCCTGTCTGGCCCTGATTTCATCTGCAAAAATAGGGAACAAGGTGCGCACAAGGGGGGGGGGGGGGGGCGGTGAGGGGTTGTAACTAGGGCTGGGGGCCCAGAGGGTATGGGAACCTCTGAAGAGGCAGCCCTGGTGGGCACTGGAACCCCCAGCATCTATTGGAGAAATCACCAGATTAAAAGGGATTGGGGACAAGAGCAAACAGTCCATTCCAGTCTCGTATACCAGAGAAATAAGATGTGTAGCTTTAAACAGTCAAGCAGAAAGTTGAAATGGAATTTGTTGCTAGTTCACATTTCAGAATTGGATTATTATCGATATGCCCTTTTAGAGCAAAGAATCTGCAGGTCTTCTGACTCATGGGCTACATTCGAAAATGGTGACACCTCTTTTTCTAACCATCATAAAAATGTCCTTTCCTGCTTCCCTTCCCATTGAATGGGCTTTTGTGAACATTATCAATTTGATCTGACATTTTCATAGTGTTCTCTTAGAAATAGAACAATGACAGAATCAGCTTTAAAGTCTTTGAACATAAAAATCCTTGGTTTCTAACATTATCTGATCTTCTGTGCCTACAGACTTATCATATGATCCTAGAATAGTCTTCAGTATTGATGGAACGTGAGTCCCTAAAACCTAATTTAGGGAGTCCTGGGTTTGATTCCTGGTGATAAACCTCTGCAGACTTGGGTGTGTTAGACAATATCAGACTGGAGGGTGCTGGCCCACCAGGGCTTCCAACACAGGGCCCCCCGGGCCTCCTGCCCCAGTCACAACCCCCTACAGGCCCCAGCCATAATAGGTGGAAGATCAGACGGCAGTGTGGGGCCGTGCAGGCTGCAGATGGGTGTGAGTTGGTGGGGTCCACAATGTGGTTTTTACCATTTCCCGCCAGCCCAGTCCGACCCTGGTATCAGATAATCCTTCCCAGAATTTTAGTCAACCAAAATGATAATACACAATGATGGAGCTCATTCTGCCTGAAAATAGTACAAAATGAAAGAAATACCTTAGGCTTGCAGTGAGATCTGGGAAGATCCAGTTCAAGTGGGGGATGCAGACACTCATGATGGGGGTACCTAATAACTGTTACACAATATTAAGATGATCCCTTTTGTTTGCAGGACAGTTAATTAGACAGTTTTCCAGAATGCTTGAGACCTGAGTTTTTCCGGATAAAGGATCTTTCTGTAATTTTGATCTCCATACCTTAAAGTTTAAGTAGACCCTTAAAATAAGTGAATGTAAAACTGACGAGGGGGCTATTCTAAGCACTTTTGTAATTTATATTCATTTTTCTTTAATTCCAAGCTATCAAAGGATACATGTGCTGTTAATATGAATGAATTTTGTTACAACAGCGCCACCTGCTGGTCAGTTTCCCACCAGTCTGACCAGCAAGTAGTCGAGGAAGTTGTCAGGAGAAAGAAAGAGGCTGATGTTCTTCTGCTTAGGAAATATTTTAGAAAGGCTTTTAAAAGCAGAAGAACATCAGAGCAGCTTTTCTGTAAGGGGGGAAGGGAGATGACATCAGAGAGGGAGTGTATTGTGATGTCGCGGGGGTGGGTAATGATGTAAGGGGCAGTTCTGAAAACCGGACTGTCCGGTTCAAAACCGGATGGGTGGCACCCCTACCCAGGTAGCTCCTGGTTCCATAACTGAAATCCATCATGAGAGTATAATTTTGGTTGTATCTATAAAGCCGAGCGTTACATTTCAACCAACGCAGAAAAGGAACCAGGGAATATTTTGCTCTTGGTTTTATCATTTACATTCGTTTGCCAGTTGGCATATTGGAAAGTCTGCAGAGCCTTACAGGAATGTATTATATATTCCTTCTGACAGCAATGATTCACATTATTGGGTTATTTCAAAATACATTCGCTTTTAAACTCTGCCCAATGTCTCGAGCGCAACGAGCCGGCAGAACTACTGCTGTGATTGAAATGCAATTAGATATAAAATATGATGGAAGTAGTTGGATCCAACAAAACAGAGCCAAGAAACACAGCTAATGAGAGATTCATTGCACACGCAGAACAAGGACAACAAATACATTACTGGTACTCCTAAAACAATAGTTTGCTAATTCCATAAAATATTCCTTTTTTTTTATTTTTATTTTTTATACGGGGGGGGGGTGCTCCTAGGTTGGTAATAAGAACACTTTTAGGTCAATGATCTTAAAGTCTAAGGGGCCGATTCACTAAGCTCGAGTGAAGGATTCGAATGAAAAAAATTCGAATTTCGAAGTATTTTTTGGGTACTTCGACCATCGAATTGGTTAAATTCGTTCGAATACGAACGAAATCGAACGAATCGAACGAAAAATCGTTCGACTATTCGACAATTCGATAGTCGAAGTACTTTCCCTTTAAAAAAAACTTCGACCCCCTACTTCGGCAGATAAAACCTACCGAAGTCAATGTTAGCCTATGGGGAAGGTCCCCATAGGTTTGCTAACCTTTTTTTGATCGAAGGATTTTCCTTCGATCGTTGGATTAAAATCGTTCGAATCGTTCGATTCGAAGGATTTAATCGTTCGATCGAACGAAAAATCCTTCGATCGAACGAACGAACGTTTAGCGATAAATCCTTCGACTTCGATATTCGAAGTCGAAGGATTTCAATTCGAGGGTCGAATTTCGAAGTATTTTTAACTTCGAAATTCGACCCTTAGTGAATCTGCCCCAAAAATATAATAACTAAAAGGCTGAAAAGGGTTGTTCACATCTAAATTAACTTTTAGCATGATGTAGAGAGGGATATTCTGAGACCAATTGCAATTGGTTTTAATTTTTTATTATTTGTGTTTTTTTAATTATTTAGCTTTTTATTCAGCAGCTCTCCAGTTTACAATTTCAACCATCTTGTTGCGAGGGTCCAAATTCCCCTAGCAACCATGCATTGATTTGAATAAGAGACTGGAATATGAATAGGAGAGGCCTGAATAGAAAGATGAGTAATAAAAAGTAGCAATAACAATACATTTGTAGCCGTACAGAGCATTTGTTTTTAGACGGGGTCAGAAGAAGAAGGTAAATAATTAAAATAAAAAACTATAAAATAAAGAAACATACTAAAAATGAACTTAAAGGCTAACCGCCCCTTAAACATAGCCATAATAGAGTTACTCAGTCAGTTGCCCAAGGTCACTTTCAGACAATACATATATGTAGCGATTGGCGAATCTGTGCTTCGTCAAAAAATTCGCACATTTACTGAAATTTTTTTTGTACGTACAACTATTTTGTCCAAATGCATTCGAATAATTATAACGGACAACACTTTTATGCAAATGACTATTCTGACGAGCGACAATATTTTTTTGTTGCGGCTGATTTTTCACCCGGCGAATTTTCGCCGCAATTTTGCATATTTATTTGCTGGCGGCAAAATGCGGATTGGTGCCTGGCGAATTGATTCGCCCATCACTACATATCTGCCTTGGTAATAAATATTGTTCATGACTCAGGAAAGGAGCATCTCTTTGCCCCTAAGAAGCCCAAGAAATATCCAAAATGATAAAATAAGAGGGATTTGTTATTATTGTATAATGAGTACTATATTGTAGTATCCTGTTTTTTGTACTATAAATCTTACAATTGATACAACTGTGGCAGTTTCTAATATTGAATTTTTGCAATTTAAACAAACTTGTTGTAATAGTTTTCAAGATCTCAGCAGTTTTTACACTGAGACTGTAATGCATTTGAAACAACAGTGCCACATGCTGTTCATCCTTTGCCAACTGGCTACAGCTGGAAATGAATTGTTAGTGAGAAAAGAAACACCTTGTAATGCTCTGCTCAGAAAATAAAATTAGTGAGCAGAGACGAGTCATCTGACATTTCTCTGATCACTTGACTTTCCTTTTCTCAGAGACTTAATTTTCAGCCAGCTGTAACCAGCAAATTCACTTACATTTATGGATGACTTTTAATTGGTTTTCAGATGAGTAAAATAACCTGTGTTCCCTCTTCAAAGAGGGAGTTAAGTTGTATCCTCCATCATTTAAAGTGTAAGTTGAGCCTGTGCTGGAAATCATCAAATAAATTAGTCCGACACAATCCCAATCCTGTGTGCTACCTTTTGCTTAATCATTACGGAGCATTTAGAGGACAGATCTATTAATTTATTTTTAAAAACTGGTTAAATGTCTGATTCTGTAAACTTTGTTTATTTGTTCCAGTTCTAGATTTAGAAATAACTGCCTTATACACCTCATAAACTTTAGTAGACTGTTCTCTACAATACAAGACTAAATCCAGCTTTATTGACTATAAACTGTTACCTTGAACCAGGGATCAACAGCCTTTTTCACCTGTGAGCCACATTAGATATATAAAAAAAATTTGGGGAGCAACACAAGCATGGAAAAAGTTCATGGTGGTGCCCAATAAGGATTGGTTATTTGATAGAACCTATGTGGACTGGCAGCCTACAGGAGGCTCTGTTTGGCAGAACAAACAAGGGAAAGTTGTGCTCACCACTATTTTTTAAAACCATTAGGCGGGGGTGCAATGAGGGTGTGACCACAAAATACATATAGTCAACTACAAGAGTCCTCTGCACTCAACCCATGATCAATATATTTAAGACAGAGACATTTTGTGCTACTGCTACTGAAAAATGCCTTACCCTTTAAACAAAACAGGGATTGTTTGTCCAAATATTGCAATATATTTAAGCTGAACAACTACGTCACACTCATCCCATATCTGGCCAGTCCTACGCTTAATTTTCATCTGATTCATTAAGAATTCAATTGCTTCATTATATATTTTACAAAGGGACTAAGTTTTACCTGCAACTTACTTGCTGCTTTCAAAGTAAAACTCCCAAACTTGGCTGCCCTTTTATTAGACACCAGTGGGATCACCTGACTATAGCTGGGAGGGGTGGAGCTACAACATGGAGCTGGTCACTGCTCCTGTATAAACTATAACAAACAAGGGAAAGTTGTGCTCACCACTATTTTTTAAAACCATTAGGCGGGGGTGCAATGAGGGTGTGACCACAAAATACATATAGTCAACTACAAGAGGTCCTCTGACTTTGACGTAGTTGTTCAGCTTAAATATATTGCAATATATGGACAAACAATCCCTGTGTTGTTTAAAGGGTAAGGCATTTTTTAGTAGCAGTAGCACAAAATGTCTCTGTCTTAAATATATTGATAATGGGTTGAGTGCAGAGGACCTCTTGTAGTTGACTATCTGTTTGGCAGAACACATGGTCTTTGTGCCTCCAAAACTTGCCTTCAAGTCAGAAATCCAAAAATGAGCACCGTTGAGGCAACCCGGAGCAACATCAAATGCTTGGTGAGAAACATGTTGTTGCTTCCACTGGTTGGGGATCACTGCCTTAGACTGACTGATGTGTAAAATGGTTAGGATAGGCCTCAATACCAGAGGTGCCCTATTAACCCCCATACATGATCCCATGTGCTATCCATGGTTTTCTATTGGTTAATTACTTCTTATTTCAGATGTTTGGGTACTGAATCAGTGTAAAACACTGATGTCATCTTAAAAAGTTCATGGAGACCTTGGGCTTGCTGAAGACCATAAAAATCTATTAAAGGATTACAGACGGCCATGGGGCTCCCGTTTCACATTCCAGTCTGGAATGAATAGGAAAAACCATGCATAAACCAAAAAAAAATATTTTGAAATAAAAAAAATAAATGAATCCAAAAACACATGAAGGTGGATTTCATATGGGCAAACTTGGGCTTGCTGAAGACCATAAAAATCGCTTGAAGGGTCACAGCCGGCCATGGGGCTCCCGTTGGACATCCCAGTCTAAAACTAATAAGAAAAATCATGCACAAAACAAAAGATTAATTTTGAAATAAAAAAATAAATAAATTCAATGACAAATGAAGGTTGACTTCACATGGGCAAACTTGGGCTTGCTGAAGACCATAAAAATCTCTTGAAGGGTCACAGCCGGCCATGGGGCTCCCGTTGGACATCCCAGTCTGGAACTAATAGAAAAAAATCATGCATAAACCAAAAAATTAATTTTGAAATAAAAAAGATTAATCTAATGACACATGAAGGTTGACTTCACACAATTTGTGCTTGCTGCAGACCAGAGCCGAATTAAGACTAAATAGGGCCCTAAGCAAGGTAGTGCTACTGGGCCCCCCTCACCTTGACCACCTAAAGTTACAGTTGTAAAAGAAGCACTGCTATGCTAGCGCATACTTCCCAACATTTTGGAAATAGAATAGAGGGATAAAAAAAAATTGTTGCGCGTAGCCTGGTGAAACTTTTTTTGACCACGCCCATTTTTGTGGCCTCACTTCCTAATTACCATGTTCATTTTACAAAATTTGGCAGGTTATGAAAGTTTGAACATATTTCTGTGTTTTTTTTTCAGTTATTACATTTTTGCACAGCCCCATGCCCAGAGAACCTTTACAAATTACTTTGCCCCCAAATAATTTTTTTGTAGTTTTTTTTGTAGTTTTTTTTGTTTTTTTATAGTTGCTTTGGTTTTTTTGTAGTTTTTTTCTCAGTTTTGTCTGCCCCGTCCCAGCAACAGTTCAACATTCCCACATACTGCCCCAGCAGCCCCACAGACTCTTTTTAATTTTACCCCCAGCTCACTTCCAAATGGCTACAGAACAGCCTGCCAGCCTGGCCTGACTGCCCAATAAACACAATAAAGTTTAGCCGCAACGTCACCGTGCCACGACGTTAGGGGGACCTGGAACATTTCATATGTGATCTTTTTTTTTCCTGTTATCCAGGCCCGGGCCCCTACAGCTAGGCAGTCTCTGGGCTAGTGGTTAATCCGGCCCTGCTGAAGACCATAACAATCTCTTGAAGGGTCACAGTGGGCCATGGGCCTCCAGATGGAACATCTCAGTCTGAAACTAATAGGAACAATCGTGCATGAAACAAAAATTATTTCTGAAAACAAAAATTTGCCACAACTACGCTAATTCACTAAAATGCGAAGTTGCGTTTCTGCAGCCAAATAATGCTGAAGTTTCTCAAGCATTAATTGATCAGTGCGAGCACTTGCACTAGCACTTAGGTCAGATTGAATCGGGCCGGATCATATAGGTCATATATATTAGAGATGTTGGTGCAAATGCTTGAAGTTTCCACTTATTATTACACATGTCCAAGGAAGCAAAATAAAGACAAAAGAGATCCTCTAATGTCCTAGACATGAGCCCACCCTAAAACAAACGTGGCATGCCCCTCAAATGGTAAATAAAAATGTTAAAACAAAAATTTTAAAAGTTACAATTTTTAAAGACAATCCCTCTTTAAAATATGAAAAAACTCCAGTGTTATTTTATCATTTTCATGCATTTCCGGCATACAGGATATGATGTCACTGACATAAGATTGAGGAGGAGGAAGCTTCATCTGATCAGTTCGCCAGGTCTAAGCTGGCGAAGGAAACTCTGGTAAAAGAGGTTAATGTCTTTCGTGAATTTGTGAAATAACGATTGTTCACCTGATCGAAAATTCGCCCTGGCGATAGGGCGCAAAAGTTCTCTTTCGCTATCGAATTGTCCTCTATGCCTTTTAGTAAATTGCCGATGTCCATGCAGATGGGATTTTTGGCAAATTTTCACTAGCGATGGCCACTTCACTTTTTAGGAAATCTGCCCCCTTGCGCAATGTAGTATATGTAAAATGTTAGTTGTCCCACTATATAAAGAGAAGAGGTAACAAATACAGCATTTGTGGACTCTGTGCTCCATGCAGACACGTGTTCCTTGTGAACTAGTGAGTCTATCTTTCATTACTGTTAATTATCTATTTTCTAGTAACATAGTTCTAAGATTTTAGGGCCTCCTTCATCTCTGTTTTGCCCGAAAATAAATAGCCTAGCCACTTGGTGTGGTTCATTTAGGATCACAGGGTGGTCACTGGCTGACCATCCAGTGAAGATAGTTACTGTATATATACAGTATATGCCTATGCATGCTCTAAAGTATTGCGGGCAAATTCACGAAGCTTCGTAATTGCGCCAGCGTCCGCTTCACCGTACTTTGCCAGGCGTATTTTCGCCAGCGCTATGCAAATTCACTAAAATCCGAAGTTGCGCTCAGGGGTAGCGTAATGTTGGGAAGTTGCGCTAGTGTTAATTTGCCAAGCAAAGCGAAGTTACGCTAGCGATGGTTAATTTGCATACGGCGCCAAATTGAAGTTATAATGGAGGTATATGTAGCAGCACTACACAAGCCTGGGAAACCTTCAAAACAGCAAATTTAATTTTTATTTTGCCCTACAAATGTGCCCACTGTATAGTTAAGGTGCCATGAGTTAGGAAATGTTTGGGGGAAGGAGGGGAGCCCCAAAATTTTTTTCAATCTTTTTCATCCTATCACCCATAATAAAGAAAAAACGCCAGCGTTTTTTGGCGACTTAGAAAAATCTTTCACTTTTTTTGAAGCAATCGCTATCTACTCTATTGCGCTTTGCCTGGTCTGAGGTGGCGAAGGAAGTCTGGCGTAAAAGGTAGCGTAGAACAATGCGCGTGTTAGTGAATTTGCGTAGTAACGTCCGTTGCGCAAATTCGCCAGGCGTAAGGGTGCGAAGTAACACTAGAGAAGTTACGCCAGCGTCCGTTAGTGAATCGGCGAATTAACGAAAATGCCCAACGCTGGTGAATTCACGCTAGCGTTAGGCACTTCGTCGTTTAGTGAATTTGCCCCCCTGGTGTCATTGTTTGTGCTGTAGGCGTTCACGTTCACTAGTGATGAGTGAATCTGTCCCATTTCACTTTGCCAAAAAATTCGCAAATTGACCAAAAAGTTCACGAATTTACTGTAAAATTCACGAATTTACTGTAAAATTCACAAATTTCCTGGAAAATTCGCAAATTTACCAAAAAATTTGCAAAATGGTGAAAAATTTGTGAAACGACTTGAAGTCAATGGGCATCAAAATAATGCACGAAGAAAGTTAGTCCAGCACCCACTGTTTCATGAATAAAACGGCCTTTATTGGACCAAGGGCATTACAGCAACGTTTCAGACCAACTGGTCTTTTATTGATAAAAGACCAGTTGGTCTGAAACGTTGCTGTAATGCCCTTGGTCCAATAAAGGCCGTTTTATTCATGAAACAGTGGGTGCTGGACTAACTTTCTTCGCTAATATTGCCAGTGGAAGGTGGCCACTGGAGGACGTGCACCCAGCCAAAGAAGTGAGTTGCAGTTGTGCTGACTACTAATCTGCTATCAAAATAATGCACAACAAGTTTGAGACGATCAATAATTTTTAAGGGGCCGATTCATCAAGCTCGAGTGAAGGATTCGAAGTAAAAAAACGTCGAATTTCGAAGTGTTTTTTGGGCTACTTCGACCATCGAATGGGCTACTTCGACCTTTCGACTACGACTACGAATCAAAGGATTCGAACTAAAAATCGTTCGACTATTCGACCATTCGATAGTCGAAGTACTGCCTCTTTAAAAAAAACTTCGACCCCCTACTTCGGCAGCTAAAAGCTACCGAAGTCAATGTTAGCCTATGGGGAAGGTCCCCATAGGCTTGCCTAAGTTTTTTTGATCAAAGGATATTCCTTCGATCGTTGGATTAAAATCGTTCGATCGAAGGAATAATCCTTCGATCGTTCGATCGCAGCATTTGCGCTAAATCCTTCGACTTCGATATTCGAAGTCGAAGGATTTTAGTTCCTAGTCGAATATCGAGGGTTAATTAACCCTCGATATTCGACCCTTGATGAATCGGCCCCTAAATGTCCGACGTATGGCCGATTTTTTTTTTGTTGCAGTGGATTTATCGAAGTTTCACAAATTTATTCGCCGGCAGCCAAACACGGAAATTCACCACAAATTAGTGCCTGGTGAATTTAATCGCCCATTACTATCGTTCACATAGGCAGTAGGCCAGTTTTGTCATGGAATAATAGATGCCATCATCTCATTGTGAGGCAGAGGGCACGGAATGATGAATATCACACAATGATTAATATCACACAATGATGAATATCACACAATGATGAATATCACACACTATTACTCCAGTATGATGGACCGGTTTGATTTCTTGGGGCAGGTACCTGAAAGCAATGGCAGCAGAAAAAACACTATTTTATATAGATATTTCTGTGCTTGAACTTGTATTTCTTCCCATTCGTACATCTCTTGCTTCCTTTCAACAACATAAGAGAAATAATTTGTGCTTTGACAAATATGTTCTGACAGGACGTTTGCCTGGAGAAATCTTTTTCTTATCTTTTACATTTGTTTTTTGTTTTATTTGGGTATTTTTTCACCAATATGAATTATAAATACATTTTATTCTTTTGACATCATCGCCCTTTTAAGAAACCAGCCTGAATTTTCCATTAGTTTAATTTTAGTCTTTATTTAATCATTTTCAGAAGCTGAACAGTAATTTTCTGATACCAGTCATATTAAGTGCACCGTTGCCCCTTCAAGTAAACGAGAGAAGGAGCACAGAGCTGTGCCGGACTTGCTAATGGCTATTCTTTAACCTTGGCTCAATAAACTGAACTCCAATGGTACAAAAATCCATACATTTCTAAAAGATTAAAAGCTAAAGAAAAAATATTGGGAACTTTGAATTTTCAACTTAGTATTCAGAAAGAAGAAAAATCTTTTCATTTCATAGTTTCTTGCTGTAGATGGTTCCAAGCTACCACCATTTTTTTAATAATCTCTTTATTTACCCTTTTTCAGCAGTTGCATCGATTCACTAATATGCAATGGCTAACAGCGAGCATAGACTACATAGCAAGGTTGTTTTTGGAAGTCCAAAGGATACGACACATGGGGAACAAGGGAAAGGTTTAGGTGGAAGAAGCAATAAGAAAACAGTGGTTCCCAAACTATGCAGTCATTGCCCCTGAAGGGAACTATACTGTAGTAGTAATTGGGGCGGAGTTAAGCCTCAAAACTTATTTTAGATTTGTAGAGAATTTGCTGAACCCTGGAACTATAGCAGGGTCACTGTTACCCCAATGTTTCTATATATCTGTAACCTTGTTATGAGCTAAGGGGGCCCAGTCTGAAGGTCAGTGAGGGTGAGATTTGGGGTGAGTGTTTATTTGTACCCTGGGTACCCCTGGAACTATAACAGGATGACACCCCAATGTTTCTATATATCTGTAACCTTGTTATGAGCTAAGGGGGACCAGTCTGAAGGTCAGTTAGGGGGAGATTTTGGGTGAGTGCTTATTTGTACCCTGGGTACCCCTGGAACTATAGCAGGGTGACTGTTACCCCAATGTTTCTATATATCTGTAACCTTGTTATGAGCTAAGGGGGCCCAGTCTGAAGGTCAGTTAGGGGGAGATTTGGGGTGAGTGCTTATTTGTACCCTGGGTACCCCTGGAACTATAGCAGGGTGACTGTTACCCCAATGTTTCTATATATCTGTAACCTTGTTATGAGCTAAGGGGGCCCAGTCTGAAGGTCAGTTAGGGGGAGATTTGGGGTGAGTGCTTATTTGTACCCTGGGTACCCCTGGAACTATAGCAGGGTGACTGTTACCCCAATGTTTCTATATATCTGTAACCTTGTTATGAGCTAAGGGGGACCAGTCTGAAGGTCAGTTAGGGGGATATTTGGGGTGAGTGCTTATTTGTGCCCTGGGTGAGATTTAAACATTAAAGGGGACCTGTCATCCAGACGTAAAAGGTGTTAAATAAAAGACATTTTTCAAATTAAACATGAAAACCAAATAATTTTTTTCATTAAAACATCCATACCTGTTATAAACACATTTAAAGATTTTAGCTGTTAATCATATATTCCTGCCCCCCCCCACCTCCCTCTTTGCCTTAGGCATAGGCAAAAGGTTTAAATAATTTGTATAGTATAACTAAAGTTTATTTTGCTTAGCAAACACAATAGAAAAGAATTTGGAATTATTTCTTTGGGTGGTCCCTTTAATACATTTAAGGAACATTGTACAATACAGTGAAGAGAGAGCACTTGCCAGACAGATTTGATGCATGGCCAGCTACAAGCTCTATCCAGGCATTCTACACAACTTTCAACTTAGGTTTTTATCAATGTCATTTTGTATTTAATCTGATGAATTATTTATAAGAATAAAACAAATCAGCCACAGAAGCTGTGCTTATTTGCTCTCCTAGATATTCTTGGAACTCTGTATGAATGGCTGATACATCAATGTTTTCCTATATTTGTAACTTTCTCATCAACTAAGAGGGGCACTGACCACAAGTGAAGGAAGCCGTAGACATTACAATTATGATCTTTCATGAAAAAGATCTTTCCAGGACAGATGGTTTGTTTCAATACACACGTGTAGAGCTGAATCGTCAGATATACATAGAGAAACAATAGAATTCTACCTGTATTTGACTATTCAGCACTAAGAATGCCTGATGTTCGAGTGCCTTTTATAGGCACCTGATCAAATTTTCCGGCCAGTCTGATCGACGAGCCGACCGATATCCACATCTTCTACCAATATCGGTCGACTCGTCTCCCACCGTAGACACACCGAATATTGTACAAAAATTTGTTTTGTACGATACTATCGGTGCATCTTTGGCCACCTTAAAGGATAAGTAAAATTTAAAATAAGTGAATAAAAAAATTGACGAGGGGGCTATTCTAAGCACTTTTGCAATGAACATTCATTATTTATTCTTTTTTTATTCTAAGATATTAAGGGATACATGTACTGTTAATATGAATGAATTTTGTTACAACAGCGCCACCTGCTGGTCAGTTTCCCATCAGTCTGACCACCAAATAGTCAAGGAAGTTGTCAGGAGAAAGAAAGAGGCTGATGTTCTTCTGGTTAGGAAAGATGTGAGAAAGGTTTCTAATTTTATTCCTAAGCAGAAGAACATCAGCCTCTTTCTTTCTCCTGACAACTTCCTTGACTACTTGCTGGTCAGACTGGTGGGAAACTGACCAGCAGGTGGTGCTGTTGTAACAATTCATTCATAGTAACAGCACATGCATCCCTTAATATCTTGGAATAAGAACAAAATAAATAATGAATTGCTTAGAATAGCCCCCTCATCAATATTCCATTTGCTTATTTTAAAGGTTTACTTATCCTTTAACACCTCTCCTCTGATGAAAATGTCAGGCAACCACTGGAATAATCTACTGTACCTTTATAAAATGTAGTTTCATAAATTTTTTAATGACTGATGCGTTTTAGATAAGAACTCAATTAGAACTCTCATTTAGGGACTAAATCTTCTGACGACTGTGTCATTTTCCACAAAAACTCCTCTGCGCTCTATAATCCGACAGATGGCACCTGGACGTTGCTCAGACTCAGAAATGTTCAGATGAATCATCTCGTTCTACCTATTCGGCGAATTTTAAATTAATGGAAAATAATTTAGCCACAAATGATTACTTTTTGAGATTCCAAAAGTGCTTAGTTATCCAGGCTCCACTGGACTTTTACATTAATACACGTTAAATGGAAAATGTAGCCTATACATCATGTATTGTGTTTATGAAATGTTATGTTATTTGCTGATCAATGTTTATTAAAATAAATAGGTGCCCATTTTGATTATAAGCATTAAATTGCACCAGTGCAGTTACCCATAGCGAAATACTCAATAATTTCTCCAAGGCATGCTAATAAGTAAAAAAATATACTTTATTTACATCAATAGTTAAAATACATGAGAAATATCCCCTCTAACGCCTGACGCGTTTCATGCTTACCCAGCACTTAGTCATAGGCAGAATCCCTGCCTATCCCTGAATGGCTGCCCCCATGGCTACACAGCAGCTTGTTTATATAAACTATAGTAGTACTTATCTGTTATCTACTGTGTATCCTGTGCTTGAATGGCTGCCCTCATGGCTACACAGCAGCTTGTTTATATAAACTATAGTAGTACTTATCTGTTATCTACTGGGTATCCTGTGCTTGAATGGCTGCCCCGATGGCTACACAGCAGCTTGTTTATATAAACTATAGTAGTACTTATCTGTTATCTACTGTGTATCCTGTGCTTGAATGGCTGCCCCCATGGCTACACAGCAGCTTGTTTATATAAACTATAGTAGTACTTATCTGTTATCTACTGTGTATCCTGTGCTTGAATGGCTGCCCCCATGGCTACACAGCAGCTTGTTTATATAAACTATAGTAGTACTTATCTGTTATCTACTGTGTATCCTGTGCTTGAATGGCTGCCCCCATGGCTACACAGCAGCTTGTTTATATAAACTATAGTAGTACTTATCTGTTATCTACTATGTATCCTGTGCTTGAATGGCTGCCCCCATGGCTACACAGCAGCTTGTTTATATAAACTATAGTAGTACTTATCTGTTATCTACTATGTATCCTGTGCTTGAATGGCTGCCCCCATGGCTACACAGCAGCCCTGTACTTAATGAATGAGCAGATGATTTTGGATAGAATGCTCTGGATGCACTTTGTTTCTGCAAGAACTCCAGCATGAGCATAATGACTTACAGCTAATGCAAAATGTGCTAATATTTGCTAATATTTTGCTATTAAACAATATTTACGGCCATCCAATTAAGGTTCACTGCTTTAGAACGCAATTGCCTATGGCGGACTCTTCCCAATTTCCACCTGTTCTAAAGTGACTGTCCTCATTGCACTGGAAGCCCCTGTATTTCAAGTTGCATTTAGACGTGCCCTTCAGAACTGAATCCATTGATTGCACGGCATTTCAATTTTTCTATTAAAAACAAAGCTGCTGAGATTGCCAATTACAATGGTTATAAAACTGCAAATGAATACCTCGTACTAGAAATCATAAAAACTCAGCGTTGAAAGAATAAAGGTGTTTGTGTGTGGGGGGAGGGAGATTAATGGCTTACCTGATACACATCATCATCATTTTCCAGATCTGACAGTGAGTGACTTGACTGCCATGTTCTCTAGGATCTTCACATACTGCATATAGCACATATATTTGTTGCAACTTATGGCAAGTGAAAAACAAACAACACCTTTTATAGAATGAAACCAAGAAATGATGATCACTTATAATTCAGGTTTAATAGGGGTAAATCTGTATCAATTGGTCTGCCAGCCCTGGAGGACTTCTCAACAGTTTAATCATGCAAATTTACAAACCCAATGAACTTTGGACTTGGTTGCTGGCTTCGGGGTAATCAACTACAATACCACAAGCAAAGACTTTTACAAATCAGCATTAACGGTTTTTTTTTTTTTACTAAAATCCAATTTTTTCTGATTGATTAATAAAAATAATCAGTCCAAACTAGAATCCACACTTTAAAAATCCACAAATGAAAAAAAATATATATCCATCTATTTATCATTAAAAAAAACAAGAAAAAATCGCATTGACAAAAACCTCAACCTTTTCGGATTGGCATGTGAAAAATGATGGTTGCTGGTTTGGGGGTAATCAACCACATTACTATAACTGTTTAGAAAATACTTTTACAAACCAACATTAAGGGCGTTATTTATCAAAACCCAAATTTTTCTGATTAATTAATAAAAAAAAAAATCAGACCAAACTAGAATCCACAATTTACCCTTATTTATCATTAATGGAGAATTCCACAAAAACATAACTTAAGCTGTTTGAAAAGTAAACATAATTTCAAGCAACTTTGCAATATACATCAATTAAAATATATGCAGACTTTTCATGATTTTTAATGGTTTCTGACAGTTCTCTAAGCCCAGCCCCCTGCTCTCCTGCTGATCTGTCTGACTACTTTGCTGAGCTGTCTGACTACTGTTACTTTGTATCAACAGCCATCTGTCCTCAGCCTGCATCCTCCAAACCCCACAATTCCCTGCACATGTGATTTCAATAAGGAACATCGCAGTGCAATGCATTGTGGGTTATGTAGTTCCTGCATGCTGTCTGTAAGCTGTGGAGTAGTTGTTCTAATGTGTAACATCAGTGTTTAGTCCCTCCTTCCCAGCTGGATTTCAGCACAGAAAATGGCATTTATTCATACTTCTTGAAGAAACAGGTAACTGTGATGGATATATTAGGGGTTTCTGTGTTATGTGGGGCCTCTTTATCAAATGTTTGGATTATCGTACAAAACCCAGTGCAGACAATAATATCTTCAAATTACACATAGGACCTGCCATTGACTTCTACAGGACCTTGACAGGTTGAAGATGGAGTATTTTTGGTTTCTGACATTTTGCAGCCTCGGGATATAATCAATCTGGAAAAATTCAAGGTTTTTTTCCACTTAAAAGATTAGTACAAAAAACTTGAATGTTTCGGGTTTTTAGCATTTGGACTAATAAATAAACCCCTTACTGTGGCCTAGCTCTTCTGTAGCTAGCAATGAACCAGGGACATTATGCTGTTCCCTAATCATCAGTCAATCACTTTAAACCAGCCATAAATAAATGAATGTCTATGCTGACACTTACGTGAACTGAGGAAAAGCTGAACGTCAGATCACTTAAGACAAAAGCTTTGGAAAGAAGAATATGAAATAGGACAACTGTCAATCAAAGCACCATGAAAGCTGTCAGAGAAGGAAAAACGTCAAATCCTTAACACGTTAGGGAAACCCACTGATGTCTTTCAAAAGAAAATACAAATACAAAGGCATCAACTTATATAAAAAGAGAAAGAGAAAAATAATTATTAGAAAAAAAAATAGGTGACGTGCCATGTCAAGGCCCCTCATTGTACGTGAGTCCCATATTGCCTGATCCTGTTAATTGACCACTGCCTGACGTTGACCCTTGCTGTTCTGCTGCCTGTACCGACCTCTGTTCTTCGCCTATTCTATTGGATCTCGTTTCTCTACCGCAAATCTGTTTGGTTTGACCCTGGCCTGCGACCTCGACTAGGCTTCTGTTTCCTGATTTGCTACCATATTCTCTGTTTGCTATAGACCTGGCCTGTCAGCAACGGCTTGAGGAACTGCATGAAGGTCATTTGGAATAAGAAGAATGAAGGGACATTTGGGTTGTGCTCATCTTTTTGTGCTGTTCATTTTTGTTAGTGCTCTCTCTCTCTCTCGATGGAATAATGGGGTTAAATAACTATTTAATGACTTAGATGGTAATTGCATACAATACAGTATAAAGAGTCTTAGGTTGGCTTCTTCTTCTGGTCTTTCTACCAAAGAAGGATAGGCAGTCAATCCACTAAGATCTTTGACCAGCCTTGTACTCCTGAATATCAAGCAATAATCATGGGTTCAAGGCTATTCACAGTATTCTATACAATTCAGCAGATTTTTTTCTTTCTCAGTATTCTCTTTTTCAGACAGTATTCAAAATATAATAGCAATGTTTGTGAAGAGACAGAGAGGATGCAAAAGCAGTGTTTGAGTCAAGGAGGGAATGAAAGGAACGTTGGGCCATTTACTAAAGGATGAAGTGGCCGTCGATAGCGAAAATTTGCCAGAGATCCCATCCATAGGGACATCACCAATTTGCTAACAGTGTAGTTTTGCACCATATCGCCAGGCAAATTATTGCTCAGGCGAACGATCATTAATCCACAAAGAGTTTTCTTCACCAACTTAGACCTGGCGAACTGATAAGATGAAGCTACATCCTCCTCAATCTTATGGCAGCGACATCATATCCTGTATGCTGATAAAATGAAGCTACATCCTCCTCAATCTTATGTCAGTGACATCATATCCTGTATGCTGAAAAGTCATAACAGTTCTAAAAAAATCCTGGCATTTTTTTCATATTTTAAAGTGGGATTGCCTTCAAAAGTTCAAACCATTAAAAATGTTTGTGTTAACATTTTTTTTTACCAATTTGAGGGGCATGCCACATTTGTTTTAGGGTGGGCTCATGTCTAGGACTTGATGATCTCTTTTGTCTTTATTTTACTTCCTTGGATATTTGTAATAAGTGGCCACTTCAAGCATTTGCACCAACATCTCTAATAAAGACATATGACCTTTATGTACCCAACCTAAGCCTAAGAAGTAATGAAGTTTCTCTAGGCAGAAACGAATGTTAGCGGAAGTGTCCTATGAAATGCTCGCCCTGACGAATTAATGCTAGCGAAACTTCACCAGCGTTTGGCTGCCGAGACACAACTTTGCATATTAGTGAATTCGCGTAGTTGTATGGAATTTGCACCTGGCTGTAACAACTTACCGCCCTGGCGATCTAGCGGTGTGGCGGGACGCCCGTCATGCCACTCCTCTGTGCGCTGGTAACTAGGGCGCGCACCTCGCGCTTCTTCAGTTTTTACGCGCGCAGTGATTTGACTATGATTTCTGCCTATGCCTTGTACTGTGAGGTTCTGCCCAAAAGACTTTTGCTTTACCGTCGTGCCCCTTTGCTCATCCAGAACCCTTCACTTCTGTTAAAGGCAGAAGCAAGAGCCGAGAACAGGGTGCTTAGCATTGGTTCTGGATTTAGGGTGCTGACCGTGACTCTGGCGAAGTGTGGCGAAGCCTTAGCAAACAAAAATTCACCCTTTAGTGAATTTGCCCCTTTGCGTTTAAACACTGGTGGAAGGTGCTAATTTAGAGTGACATGTCTATAATAGCTTATGGGCTGTAGGTAGGACATTTCTGATTTATGTGGGTTTTTTCTTTGGAAGCCAGTCTTCCACATTGTCCTGGCCTGCTCTCCTCTATCTTCATTTGTTATATCAGAAGACCTGAGGCGATGCTTAGCCTTTTGTAATATGCTGACGTCAATAAACCAAAAACAGAAGAATGAAATGAATGAGAGCAACTTTGTTAGAGCAAGGGATATTCTGCAAAGTGCCCACAGGGCATCAGAATTCTGTAATCTTAGGAGAGCAAACAGATGTAGATTAGGAAATCAGTTTGCCAAATGTCTCCATGTATAAAGCAATGTACTGTTAAACAGCTCCTAAATGACTTGGTAGCGCACAAGTGGTCTATTGTGCATGAACTGTAAATTTGCAGATTTTCACACAGCTCTTAATTTCTAGCATCTGATGAAACATTAATGATGTCCCACAAAGGTATTGCATGCTTGATGGAGTTGAAAGCTTGAGCAGAGTTGGGTCTTGAGGTCATAGTTTCAATGTAATATTATTTGTGATACACATAAGCGGCATGATTTTATATTAGAGTTTAGCATTTATAGTGTCAGCATATTCCGCTGAATGATTCAAGAGGTGAAGAGGGCCCTGCTGAATATTGCTTACAGACAGAAAGACTGACGACATGTCAGATATAGATCAATGTCTATATCTTCCTACTTAGCAAGTCCAGATGCCAAAAATGTCAAGGTTTTCTGTGCTACGTTTGAAGAGCTTTTAATTTAAATGAATGCAAGGATGAGAGCTACGTATAATACACCCCAGCTTTCTCTGTCACCTCTTCTTGGTCCTTAGATTTGTACATAATGAGATGTTCCTTATGTAGGGGTTTTCACCAGAATCCGAATAAATACTGTATCTTCTTCTCCTCCTATGATTGCTGGGAAGAACCAAGAATGTAGAAAGAATTTGAATATGTAAAAGTACAAAACGAGTAGTAGACTGGGACATTTTCTAATGGGACCAGTGTTATTAGTGGAGTACTACAGGGCTCTGTCCTTGGTCCTTTGCTTTATAATTTGTTTTATTATTGTCCTGGAGGTGGGAATTGAAAGCAGTGCTTCTATGTTTTCTGACAATACTAAATATTGCAGAACTATAGGATGCAGGATGCTAAATTAGAAAACTGGGCAAAATGAGGTTCAATGTTGATAAATGCAGGTTATGCACTTTGGCAGAAATACTATAAATACAAGTTATACACTAAATGGCAGTGTGTTGGGAGTTTCCTTAAATGAAAAGGATCTAGGGGTCTTTGTAGATAACAAGTTGTCTAATTCTGGGCAGTGTCATTCTGTGGCTACTAAAGCAAATAAAGTTCTGTCTTGTATAAAAAAGGGCATTAACTCAAGGGATGAAAACATAATTATGTCTCTTTATAGGTCCCTGGTGAGGCCTCATCTGGAGTATGGGGGCAGTTTTGGACTCCAGTCCTTAAGAGGGATATAAATGAGCTGGAGAGAGTGCAGAGACTAAGTGCAACTAAATTGGTTAGAGGGAGGGAAGAGTTAAATTATGAGGGGAGACTGACAAGGTTGGGTTTGTTTTCTCTTGAAAAAAAGGCGCTTGCGAGGGGACATGATTACACTTTATAAGTACATTAGAGGATTAGAGACAAATATTGGGAGATCAATTTTTTTCCATAAAATGGCTCAACGTACCAGAGGCCCCCCTTTAGATTGGTGGAAAAGAACTTTCATTTGAAGCAACGTAGGTGGACAGTGAGGTTGGAAAATGCACTGCCGGGTGATGCTGATTCTGTTAATGACTATAAGAGGGGCTTGGATGATTTCTTGGACAAGCAGAATATCCAACGCTATTGTGATACTAAAATCTATATTGTGTATGAGTATATAAAGTTTATGTGAGTTGGGTTTGGGTTTCATTTGAAGGGGTTGAACTTGATGGACTTTTTTCAACCCAACTTAACTATGTAACTATGTGCCACAATTAATAAACCTCTGACTATGAGGTGTAATGGTTGGCACCCTAAATCTAGAACCGATTCCAAGCACCCTGGTCTTGGCTTGTGCTTCTGCCTGTAGCAGCCACCTTTGGCTTCGGGAGGAGCCCTCAGCTACTCAGATGCTGCCAGGTCTTAAAACGAGAGGTCCAAGGTGAGGGGTTCTAGATAGGTATGCACCGAATCCAGGATTTGGTTCGGGATTCGGCCAGGATTCTGCCTTTTTCAGCAGGATTCAGATTCAGCCGAATCCTTCTGCCAGGCCAAACCGAATCCGAACCCTTATTTGCATATGCAAATTAGGGGCGGGGAGGGAAATCACGTGACTTTTTGTCAGAAAACAAGGAAGTAGAAATGTTTTCCCCTTCCCATCCCTAATTTGCATATGCAAATTAGGGTTCGGTTTTGGTTCGGTATTCGGCTGAATCTTTCACAAAGGATTCGGGGGTTTGGCCAAATCCAAAATAGTGGATTCGGTGCATCCCTAGTTCTAGACAAGCAGATGGGCACAACTGTAAAGCAAGAGTCTTTGGGCAGAAGGTCACAGTACAAAGCGTGAGACAAAATCCTAATCAGATCAGACCGGGTCGGGGCAGGCAGAGAACAAACGTAGTCAGAGGGATAAGGCACAATCGGCGTCGGATATCTGGCAAGGGTTCAGGATGCAGAAAGTAGAATCGTTAAGTACAGGCAGGGGTCACAACAGGTAGTCAATAACAGGTTTCAGAATCAGAATAGCAATAGCTAAGCACCAGGAACAAATCCTATAACAAGCAGTTTGCTAAAGACTGAAATCCCCTTTTATATCTTTTGAATTTCGCGCCATTCCGCGCTGGTGTCATCACGTCAGCGCTCCCACGTCCACAAAGGAAACGAGATGTGGGCGCGCGCCCCTAAGGGAACCGGCATGGGAAGGAAAACAGAAGTGCGGACAGAGTGTGGCGGGCGTCGATGCCGAGGGGGCTGCAGGTGTCCCTGCAGACCCCCTCCCACTAGACCACCAGGGGTGAGTTGTTACATGAGGTTTATGTTCATCATTGCATAAAAAGGATCCCACTAACAGTTCACTATATGACAGGTTAGCAGATCAATGTGGCACAGGGTGCGGAAGTAGTAGAGAGATGTAATGGAGTCATCATTTTAGTTATTATGGTGTTCAAACAGCATTTGTAAATGTAGCAATGGACCTGAACTAACATACTCGAGGTTTTTATGAGCTAAATGTGACACCCTTTCTTTTTATAATAATCATACCTTCCTAATCCTTCCCCCTTTTATTATATACTGTATATATTGTAAGCTTGCGGGATCCACAACTGACACTTTCTTCTTTTTAATGAAGTTTATTGACACACCGGGGTGACATTTCAGGATACAAAACACAAATCATAAAAATAAATCCTGCCTTCACACATTTGATGAGTTCCCTCACTAAACTGGGTCCCTTGTGGGACTACCAGTAAAAATACATATGTTGGGGTCACCCCTGTACTCAAGATTCTTCTGGGGGATTGCTCAGCCTCCTGACTTTCCTCAGTCAGACAGACTCTTTCTCTCACTTGGTCATGGGCTCCCTCTGCTCCTTGCAGTTGCAGGTAGCACCTCCCCTGCTTCGAGAGAGTTTCCTGACAGTCTCATTAGAATTAAATACTTTTCTACAAAACAGTCTTCCTGTGGAAAGTGAGCTCCAATACTTGAGCTGGACTACTAGATTGGAGTACCTGGCTTGCCTGTTCTTTCCAGAATACTCCAGCTTCCAGAACCTGGCCACCAAAGTCTTCTCTGTTTATTAACACCCTTCCTGGTGCCTACATCTTCTACTGCGGAGAAATTAAAGGAAAAACAAACATTTTTAATAATTTCCTTGGTCACTCTACCACAATATATATTTTATATAGCTGTACAGTGCAATGGGGGACAAAGCTCTTGGAAACATTTGAAAGCCACTCTTGTATGTTTATGGAGATGTTTAAGACAGCCGTATGATCTTGATCAACAACTCTTCTTGATGTTTGATTATGTCAGATTCTCCCTGGTGGAAGTAAAGACCTACAAAGAATTGTATAAACCAGCCTTGTTCCTTAAAAAATAAGTTCTGTTTTTAGCTTCTTTGGATGTCAAGTAATTTTGCCAACCCATTCTAACATCAGCATTTTAATGGCAGTAAAAGCAACGCACATAGCTAAAAGGGAAAATCAACTCTGGGGGGGCTTTAAATTCAACTAAATCATATCCGACAGCTGGGACTTGCACACAAAATCAGTTTTAGTGCTTGTGTTTGGAAGAAATACAGAAGTCAGCGGAATAACCTTTCATGGCTCACAACGAGCCGCTTTGCAAAAGAAATAATCGGAATGGCTTGTGTTTGCTCAGTACCTTTCAGCTCTATCATTTCCATTCATCCCTCTATCCCCAGAAGCCTCCAGGGAGAAGTTGACCCAAGAGCAAACAAATAATAGCAATATCAAGTCTAATCAGCAGTAGAATCGCAAAAATTTTTGGGAGCTAAAAGCAAATATGGGTGATGGCGCTAGTTGTTTGTCATGCTAACAAATATTCACATAACTGGCTGCTGACCTCCAGCATAGCATCTGAATAGTGTATATCAGATGTAAGGAACAAGGAACCTCCTGCTATTAAATATAAGGATATTAAAGAAGTTGTGTAAGCAATTAACACACAACAGCAGCATTGGTACTTCTTAGTACTTTTCTTTTAGTGGCTAAAAATATCCTCAATATTACATACATGGTTCTTTGTATAGAGTAGAAACTTTATAGAAGCCTTCTCACTTCGGGGTATATTTATCAAAGAGTGAAGTTAGAGATCACCACAGTCCTCAAGAGTGAAATTCCGTCATTGCCTATTCACTTCAATGGGATTTTTAAAAGAGTATTTATCAATTCATGAAAGTGAAAGTTTATCCTTTGATAAATAGGCCTTTCAAAATCCCATAGAAATAAATGGAGAGTGGCAAAATTTCACTCTAGTGGACTGTGGCGTTCTTTAACTTCACTCTTTGATAAATATACCCTTCATGAGAAAAATGTTTTATTATCATCATCGTCATCATCATGGTTGGGCAGAAATTCACATTTATTGGATTCTTGTACTATCCAAATGTACATGTGTCTTATAACATTGAAGAATTCTAACTAGCCCTGTGGTTCTAGTTGCATAGCTGGTCTTCTCATATGGGACGTTGTGATCACCCCCAAAACTTTGTTCATTGTATGTACATAATGACCTTCACAAATTTAGCTTATTATTCTGATGCTATTTAGGCATTTGGTAAAATGGCCAGACGTCTGAACCATGGTTAGTTTAGTGCAGTTGGAGATGTGTCTGGACATGAAGAACAGTTGGAAATTGGTGAGACACTAGAAGCACAGTTAGATTATTGCGCTTGAAGCTGTGGCTAGACATTTCAATTATGATTAGGTTGATGCAGTTTGAGATATGGACAGAGATTTGAAGTATGGTTAGGTTGACGCAGTTGGAGATATGGACAGAGATTTGAAGTATGGTTAGGTTGATGCAGTTTGAGATATGGACAGAGATTTGAAGTATGGTTAGGTTGACGCAGTTGGAGATATGGACAGAGATTTGAAGTATGGTTAGTTTGATGCAAGTGGAGCTACAGTTTGACCAGAGATTTGCAGCACTGTTAGTTTGGTGCAGTTGGAGATATGGCAGTATTTGAAGCATGGTTAGTCTCGTGGGGTTTTCTTTTTCTTCCAATATTTTACTATTTGATGCCACTGTTGCCTATTTAATAAAGCTGTAGGTTATTTCATACCAAGGAGGTGTCAGTTGGGTGAGTTCTAGGGACCCTACAGTCAGAGTACCGATATGTAAAAATATATGCAAGGTCAATATGAACAGGTAAGTTAAAAGCAATTGGGGAATATTGTTTCTCCCTATAAAGGACACCTGAAGTTCATTCCAATCATTTATTTATGTAGTGCAGTGTCAGCATACAGTTCTAATAAACAGGAGGCAGGCAGTGTATGGACAAAAGAAAGCTTTGAAGAAAGATACAAGACAACATATAAAAATATTAATTATAAAACTCTTAAATGAGAAGGAAAGGCTTGGTGCACTTGGGGGTGCAAATGTTAGGCACCCCAAGTGATTGTATTGACTTACCTGAAACTCCCGGGCCTGTGCTCCTATCAGCAGAAAACTGCACCGCCTGGGGTTATTCCAATGAGAACGACAGATCGATCTTCTTCCTTCTTAATCTTTCTTCAAACAGCTGCACATGCGCAGTAGAACGAAAAGCCAAACTTTAACTAAAAGTCACTATTTCATTCTACTGCGCTTGCTTTTACCTTGGGAAATTTGAAGAAAGAAGAAGACAGAAGAGGATCAATCTGTGGTTCTCACTGGTATAACCCCGGACTGGAGCATTTTTTTGCTGATAGGAGCACCAGGCCGGGTTTCAGGTAAGTCAATATAATCACTTGGGGGTGCCTAACATTTGGCACCCCCAGTGCACCAAGCTTTTCCTTCTCCTTTAAAGGGGAACTAAAGTCTAAAACAGAATAATTCTATAAATGCTGTATTTTGTATACTAAATATAAATATGAATTTATTGCACCACAAGCCTAATAAAACAAATGGCCGCAGGGGGTCATCATCTTTACTAACTAATAGTCTTTATTTTTATAGTTCAACTATATCTAAATATATATATATATATATATACTCACACACATATGAAATTATACTCACGTCATTTTTCACTTTGCAAAGACCTGTGCAGTTTCATATGATGTGATATAGTTTTTTTATTCTGACACCCAAGCAATTAGCTTATACAAATGTGTATGTATGTATATATATATATATATAAAGTATCAAAAACAGACCGCACTCCAGGGACTTTTCAAGTGTGAAAAAAACTTGTATTTTATTTTCGACGTTTCGGCGCCATAACTCGGACGGCCCGAGTTATGGCGCCAAAACGTCGAAAATAAAATACAAGTTTTTTTCACACTTGAAAAGTCCTTGGAGTGCGGTCTGTTTTTGATACTTTGAATGATTATTTTGACCAGCACCTAGGCAATGTGTTAGACTGTTGTGAGTGCACCAGGTCGGACTTAATTTATATATATATATATATATATATATATATATATATATATATATATATATGGTACAAAGTCCATCACTCTCAAGTCTTAATGAAAAATAAAAAGGATTTATAGTTGTGTCTCAGCGTCAGCTCACAGTAGAGCTTTCTTCAGGAAACCCCACACCATAAAATAAAGAAAATACAAGTACACACATCAACAACAGAAATTTAAAAAAAAATGGTGCCAATCGTAGCCCCGCCTCCTCAGTGGTTTACAAGCATGAAAAAAAATAGAAAGTAACAAGTTTTTATGCTTTTCATATATGTTTATACATTTCCTCAACCTAGTATTTTTCCTGACTGCAGGTAATATACTTATGCTGTAAGTCAGTGACACATTACACCTGCTCTAATTGGCTGATTCCAGTATTAGTCAGCAACTTGCACTGCTTATCTGCTAAGTGGTGTGGTTGAGTCTGTTGCTGTAAGAAAAAGCTTAGGTTGAGGAAACACACTAACGAACCATTTATTTATGGTTTAACAATTATTGTCAAACTTTCACAATAACTGGGTGCATATTTATGTAAATGGCAGTTTGCCTCGTTATCCAATGTCTATGCATTTAGGGCAATGATTTGGCCCAATCTATGCAGATTAAACGAAAAGGAAAAGGAAAATTAATGGGGGGGGACAAGTTGTCCCCACTTAACTGTTATCCCTGGATGGCCTCATGCCAGCCCAGACTACTGTTGACTGAGCATTGCCATCTCCTTTCTTCTTCCCAGGTGTCCCCTCTAGAAAGGTGCATGCTCAGTATAGACATTTTAGGAAAAGGTAGTGACTGCACCAGGAAGTGTCTAACAACTTGACCAAACTCAATGGGAGATGCTTGGAAGACTGGAGGAACATGGCAGAGCCAGTAGATTAGGCAGGGATGTCTTAAAGAAGAGAAGCTTTAGCCTGGGGTAACAAGCAAACAAAGTGTATCACCAGGAGGTGTCTAATAACACCCCAGTGATATTATCTTTCCTTCACCTTTAAAATATTTCATTTAAAATGTTTCATTCAGGCAGGTTTAAAGCGCGACCTCTATCCATGTATTATTCATTTCTCTTCATTGACTTTCAGTAGGGCACTTATGCCATTATGGGAACGCTCACATCTAAAGTTTCAAACTAAGCAAAGATTTCAGCTGTCATCCTTTCTACTTTTAATGGCAGCCCTTTCACCGACCCCCCCCCACCAAACACACAAGTTTACTATACCCATGAGTGGGTTGTTTTAATAGTTTATTGAAATGTATAAATAGTCACGTAAAAAGATTCAGACCCTCATCAGACAGTCGCCCTCTAGGAATTGGCGGCCGTATCTTGCAGAGGAAGAATCTTTTCTTATTATTTAATATTTCAGTAAGGCACAGTCACGCTCACTACAGCAAATGAGCAGAGAGGAATGAAATGATAGTTCAGGAGAAATCAGTTATACTTCTTATTTCTCCGTTCATATAAAGTTTTGTTTTTGCTGAAAAAGGTAACATGCTTCGTGCTGAAAACATGTAAAGAACAATATTGATTGGAATGAAAACAAAAAAAAGGTTTATGATCTGTATAAACAAAGTGAGACAGGAGTCTATATAAACGTTCCTCTGTCTGTATTTATTCAGAAGCATAAATTAGGCCCGAATTGTTCGAAACCCAATGCAGACCATAATATCTTCAAATTGCTAATAGCCATTGACTTCTCCTGGACCTTGACAGGTTGAAGATGGAGTATGTTTGGATTCTGACTTTTTGTATCCTTGGGGTATTTATCGGATTTGATGCCTGAAAAGTCAAAATATTTTTGTGAAATTAGTAGAAAAGCCTGAAAAGTTTGAAACCCAGTGCAGATCATAATATTTTCAAATTGCAAATAGGACCTCTGCCATTGACTTCTACAGGACCTCGACAGGTTGAAGATGGAGTATTTTCAGATTCTGACTTTTTGTATCCTCTGGGGTATATAAAATGTCCAGTAAAAATTCAGATTTAGTAAAAAAATTAAATTTTTTCAAGTTTTTAACAGTTGGACTTTAATAAATAACACTCTAAATTTTCTGTTATGTGAAATCATTACATAAGTTGATTACTACATATTGATGAGCTTCATCAAGAGGCCAAAATCAAAAAATAGCCTATACTGTATCTCGGACCTGATTTGCATCAAACCTGACCATTCTTGTCATATGTCCTGCAACATCACCAACTGCGCCAAACTAGCCGTGCTTCAAATCTGTGGCCATATCTCCAACTACACCTAACCTAACTTGGCCTCAAATATCTGGCCATATCTCCAGTCCTTACATAAGCTGAACAAAAACACTTCTACACACTGATGAGCTTCATCAAGAGCAAAAATAGCATATAGCTCGGTTTAGAGCCAACTTCACCTTTAACGAAGGGGCTAGATTTCCTGGTTCTCCACAGAAGGGGAAAGACACTTCCTGTTCCATCACGTTCCTTGATCTTTATTGTTCCCTCCTCCTGACTTTCACTTCCTCTGTCCTCCTACCACATTAGCTCCTCAACCTGTTCTTTTTCCCCCCGTCTGCCCTTCCGAACACGATAATGGTTTTATCCTTTAATTGATGTAGTCTGAGCCCATCTGACCAACTCTCATCGCTGATAGGATGATGAGAGTTGTATTTGCAGGATAGCTGAAAAGAGAATAAGGGAAAATGTGGCTATGGGACATGGACAGAAGTACCCTGGGCCTTCTTCCAACTGGGGTGGCTTTTTGCAAACTTTACTCAAGAAGAAAGTGTGTGCCGGCAAAGGGAGAGGAAAGCAAAACATAGTAATTTTAGAGCAATTGGTCAACCATATAGTTTGCTTCTTTCAATATGTCTGGTCCATTGTAATGCTCCTTTGGCTTGATAAGATATTCACTCGGCTTTGTAATCCAGTACATCATCATAACCCAATGTAGGACAGGCAGCACACCCCTACTCCTATCTCCATAAAAACACAATACAAACTGTTTTGGTGGGAAAAAGACTGGAGCTGACCAGCCTTACTATAAACCCTTGAATGACAACCACATAGAGAGAACATTCCAGTTTGATGAACCCAACAAGCCCTGGCAGTTGCTTGGCCACAGTTGGCCACCTTAGTAGATACATAGACCTGGTCTCCCCACCATCTCAAAGCAGCTAGGAGCTGAGCTTACATGAAAAAAAATATATTTTTTTATTTTAGTTAAATTAAGAAGGGTGGGGTAGACATCCTTAGCTGATTTCTCTTGACAACCCTGATTTATACCCAGAGTTTCCCTTCTTGTCACTGTCACTGGAGTCTTCTTATTCTGCTGCTAATGATAACCTTCCTGACATACGGTATGTGACTTAGTAACAGCTGGGGAGTAACAGCCTATGAGTAAGTGCCCCAATAGGCATGAAACGCGTTAGGCTCCTTATGTCTTCATAAATTATTTTGTACTTTTAATTTTCTTATGCTTTAATTTTTGGGGTGATCCTTCTTCTTCTTCTATTTTGCCTTTGATAACATTTACCCTTAGATTGAGATGGGCAGCTAGACCCTCCCTTTACTCCATTTTTTAACCTGTTCTGTGCGGTTCCTCTTCTCCTTTACCAATGTAGGCATTTAGCACAGCTTACTTTCTTTTTGCACATGACATATGTTAGCCTTCCCATGCAGGGATGGCCCAAGGGTTGCCACCTGTTTTTTGCCACCCTTTTTTTGAAAGGGCTGTTTGGGTCAAAACTGTCTGTCTGGATTTTCCAAATTAGGAAATTCTGACAGGACATTGAAATGGCATGGCAATTGGCCAATTGCTGATCACCATGTCACAATCCTGCCCCTGACATCATCAGTCCCACCCCTAGAGCACCAGTCCAGCCTTCAATATTACCCTACCCGCCCCTGCCCGGAATTGGGCAAACCGAAAAGTGGCAACTCTAGATGGCCCCCATGTTCTATCAATATTTACCCTTTAATAGAGCTTCTTTTCCCCAGAATTCAAGAGAGATTGCACATGCCAGAAATCAGCACACAATTTGGCACCAGACAATTGGTGCAGACCAAGACTACCGAGGCCCAGTAATTCCTCGCTGCCCAACTGCTGTTGAACTCTATCTGTTGCCTGAACTTCTGGAAATCATTCATCTATCTTTCAGGCAGTGTTGGAGATATAATGAGAAATGAAGTCCAAGCATATGCTGCCGCAGTCCTGACACCCACACATGTACAGTAATAGACTGAATAAGGGACCAGTCATTGATAATGATCTGATCCTGTCTTGTCCTCGGCCAGAAAACATATTTAAAAATGGACAATATGAAGATATGATCTGCTTTGCTCTACTCCTGGCAAGTTATTGCCTTGTGCCGGCATTGCTGCGGCTGATGCATATGTTTTGTATTTGTATTATGCCAGCCTTCCTCTAATATCCTCTTTTTTTTTTCCCCCGTCTCTTAACTACACAGATCAAAATACAGGCCAATAATTTGTCTTCATTAATTTCCATGGAAACAATACAATATTTGCTTTGAATACTGAATGGGAAAGTCTTTGTTCACCTTTATCAGCAATTCTGCCGCATTGGGAGCGCATTTGTCCTGGGCTATTTTAGCAATGAAACGCTTATCCCGTAGGAAATAAGAGAAGCTTCTTTATATTTAATGAAGGCCATATTGTGCCTATAAAAAGAAAAACAGAAAGAGCAATAACGCTGTATATTTGGGGAACAGCATTCATTAACGTAAAATAAAACCCCTCTCAACGAGTTGAAAACCACTTCATATCATTCCTGAACTAATCCTGTCCGATATATTTAATATGCAGTTTTATGATGAGGGAAAGCAAAAGGCATTTCTTCATTACTATAAAGTTGTCACAACCTACCGTCCTTATAAAAACCACTTGCACGTGGCCTGTCATTTATTTTGTCCAGTTGACGCCTCAGGCGCATAAACAGTAAATCATTAATCGTGAAATTTTCGGAAATTATTAAATGAAAACCCCAAGCTGTTAAGGGAATATCAAGCTGCCAGACGGGCTTGCTGACACTTTGCGAAATCGAATTCTTGTATATTGTAAAAGAAACCATAGCTAAACATATAAAGGTATGGGATGCGTTATCTGGAAACCTGTTATCTGAACAGCTCTGAACTACAGAAAGTCCGACTCCCAAAGTGGGACATTCACTAAGATTCGTTGTTGCGCCAGCATCCACTTCGCCGCGCTTCACCGCACTTCGCCAGGCGTATTTTCGCCAGCGCTATGCAAATTCACTAAAATCTGAAGTTGCGCTCAGGGGAAGTGTAAGGGTGCGAAGTTGCGCTAGCGTTAATTTGCCAAGCAAAGCGAAGTTACGCTAGCGATGGTTAATTTGCATACGGCGCCAAATTGAAGTTACAATGGAAGTATATGTAGCAGCACTACACAAGCCTGGGAAACCTTCAAAACAGCAAATACAATTTTTATTTTGCCCTACACATGTGTCCACTGTATAGTTAAGGTTCCATGAGTTAGGAAATGTAGGGGGGGAGGAGGGGAGCCCCAAAAAAAATTTTGATCTTTTTCAGCCTATCACCCATAAAAAAGAAAAAACGCCAGCGTTTTTTGGGACTTAGAAAATTTTTAAACTTTTTTGGAAGCAATCCCTATCTACTCTATTGCACTTCACCTGGTCTGAGGTGGCGAAGGAAGTCTGGCGTAAAAGGTAGCGTTCGGAACAATTTGCGCGTCAGCGAATTTGAGTAGTTACGTCCGTTGCGCAAATTCGCCAGGCGTAAGGGTGCGAAGTAACACAATTTACGCCAGCGTTAGGCGCTTCGTCGTTTAGTGAATTTTTTTTAAAATGATTTCCATTTTCTGTGTAATAATAAAACAGTAACTTGTACTTGATCCCAACTAAGATATAATTAATCCTTATTGGAAGCAAAACCAGCCTATTGGGTTTATCTAATGTTTACATGATTTTCTAGTAGACTTAAAGTATAAAGATCCAAATTATGGAAAGATCCGTTATCCGGAAAACCTCAGGTCCTGAGGATTCTGAATAACAGCTCTCAAAACTGTACTGTATAAATTCAGGACTCCTCACAGGATCTGTCTCCAGGCACAGCCTTCTAGTGTTGCCACCAGGACAGAAAACTGTCCTCCTAACTTGGAAATCCATACAGGACTTGCAAATGAATGGCACAGCGATTGGCACATCATAAATCCAGCATCACTTCCCTGGACTCTCACCTGGCTGACCCCCTGCCCAGTCTGCTTAGGAGCAGAAATTGATAACCCTAGTGCTTTCCCTCTACCAGCCTATTCCAAAGGACTGTCTCTGGTGGGTTAGGGCCTGGGCTCTGGGCACATATAGGGTTGCCACCTTTTCCTTCTTTTGAATCTGGACGGGGGCGGCACCAGTCTGACATCAGAGGCGGGGTTAATGATGTAAAGGAGAGGGCCAGTGATGCGGAGGGGTGGTCCTGTGACAAGGAGGGGTGGGTCAGTGAAGCCGCGGCTCATGATTGGCCAAATCGCTCCAGAAACAGGGGACAGGCTTGCCCAGTTTTCAGGCTTTTGAAAACCGTGCAGACATTTTCCAATTGGACAACGAGTATAAAAACCTGACTCTCTGGTTCAAAACTGGACAGATGGCAACCCTAGGCACATACTGTATGTAATGCTCTTATTACTGGAACCTTCTCTCTTTTCCTCCTGGCTTCCTCTGCCTGGCTTATCAGCTCCTACTTCCTTTTTCTGCTGCCAAGGCTGCTGTACAACTTCCTGCAGCTCTGCAATTGGTCTTCAGCTGGTTTATAGGCAGCTACTGACAACAAACATTTTGGATCCTACTACTTGGGGCCATTGCAGGACTGTGTGGCACTACACCTGCACTACCCCAGCATTATCTCTGTACATAATGTCAGACTGAGTCAATGGGATACTGGAAAATCCTGGTGGGCCTCTGGCCCAGACCCACTCCTGACCATAAATTGTGGGTGCTCCCTCAAATCCCTGAAAGAATTAAAAGGTACATGGGGGGAAGGAAGGCATTGGGAGAAGCTGACAACTAGGGTGGCCCTGTTGGACCCCAGGCCGACACTGTCCGTACAGCATATGTATGTACATTGGGGACCCATAGGGTTCAGTTTTATTTATTTACTGTACAGGAAGTCCTGGTCCATCACTTATGCCCTGAGGGAGGGAAATATTTCCCATATGGTTTAAATTATTTTCTGATTATGTATAAAAAGGAAGGACATGTGTGCTCTTTCTCTCTCTCAACATCATCGCATTAGGTGGATCTTTTAGAGGGCCTGAGGTTGAGGTAAGCCTCATTACAGCAGTCCAAGATCAAGCCCTAAAGTAACCAACCCTTAGTGAAGCCTGGGTGCAGGGCCCCCGTGTATAAGGATTAGCAAGTATCACAGCTGACAACAATATCAGGGCCACCCCAGCACCCATTTTTCAACAGTGACTTTTCCTAACAAGCACCTCAAATAAAACCATTATAACTGGACCCTCCATAAACAACCACAAGCAACCACTTTATAGAAAGGCCACCAAAGGCAATGTTTCTTAGCAATATGATGCTCTGTCTCATCCCTGCAACCCCTCTAAAGCCAAATACATCAATATTCTTTTATTTTATTTCCACACCTTTCATATTTTCTAATTGCCTGTCCCTTATCAGTACATTCTCATCACCGGCAGAGGTTTAATGCCTTCGTTAATGAGATATTTAAGCTTTTTGCACCGTGAAGGTCGTTACCAAGTACAGTTTTTTTTCCAGAACAGAAGAACAGCAAAAAAAAAATTCTACTTGGTTCTGATTTCATCTTCATTTCGCCTTGATTTTTCATTCTCAGTGAGTTTTCCTATTTAGGTTTAGAAATAAGAGTAAATTCCTTCTGCTGAAAAATCAACACATGTTTATTGTGCATTTCTGCCATCTGATTATTTCATTGACGCGCCAATATTTCTTGACAATTTCAGATTCCATATAGGTGACATTATATTCCTTCTCGCTGGAGACCTTTCACCTTGCTTCAGCTTTTTCCTTTCTACAATCTATTTTCCCCGGGTGCAGCGAGCACTAGAAATAGATCTTTCCCTATCAGACAAGGCAAGTGGGAATGACCTCAGTGCTGATTGTGCTTCTGGATCATCCCAAAATGTGTGTTTTTTTGTTCTTTGTACTGAGACTGCTGAAATACATCTGTGGCGCGTGTTCATTGTCAATATAATAAATGGTCTCGTCAAATTAAATGTTTTAATTGGTTAAACCCCCTTCCCTTGGCAATAAATCTGCTGATGGCTTTGCAGCACAGTCCGGTGTATTCAGGTTTTTAACGGAACCTGCAGTTCAATGAGGTGCATGGAGCAAGCCTTGGGGAACAGATGGAACAGACTTTAATACAAAATGTTGGAGAGATACACCATTCATTAATTGCAATTGCACTGCTGAGCTAAATGAGCCCACCCCGGCTGCTGCCTCGGGGCTCACCACCACCCTTTGGCCCCCCATCTTAGATGGAAAGCATCCTCTTGCTCCCCTCCCCAAACCACAACATCCCCCAGCCTTCCGCACCTACCTTTTTTTTTCGTTCAGCCACAATGGTGGTCAGGGAGTGAAGTCGGAAGCCACTTCTGGCTTCCATGCAAGGACCGGGACTGGGTCAGCTGTGCACACGAGGGACGGGGGACACCGTTTTTTTTTCAGGTGTCCCACTGGCCCAGACCGGCACTGTCTATCTAAAATACAAAACTGGCAAATGCACCGTACAACTACTTCTTTTACTCCATTCTGCACCTTGCAGGACACTGGCGCATGCAGTATTTTTACACTGGGGTAGTTGCTTAAGCTGCTGACTGATGATTGGATCAATGCTAATCACATCTCATACAGGTAATAACCAGTGCCTTCATCCCACTAGACCAAGATGCTTAGTGAAAAGTCATGGAGACAAGATAACCACATCACTTGTGGTGGCCCTCATACAATTACCTGTGTTTCTATTGCTTTAAGGGATTCTGTCATGGGAAAAATATTTTTTTTACAAAATGAATGCTTAATATTGCTCCTCCAGCAGAATCCTGCATTGATATCTGTTTTTCAAAACGGAAAACAGATTTTTTTTAATTTAATTTTGAAATCTGACATGATGCTAGAAATGTTGTTAGTTTCTCAGGTGCCCTCAGCCATGTGAAATCTGACATGGTGCTAGACATGTTGTTAGGTTTACAGCTGTCCTCAGCTATGTGACTTGTGCTTGCCCGAAGATTCTGGTTGGGAATTATGGATCAAGGAGGAAGTAGCGGGCACCAAACACAGTTCGAGGTATCCAAGGGGTTAAGAAGTTCAACGTAGTCTAGTCCAGGCAAAGGGTCCGTTCAGGCAGCAAGAGATCAATAAATGGTGAAACAGACCGAGGTTAAGATCAGGAATCAGTAGAAATAGTAATTTAGTGCACCCAGGAACACACGAGGTAGAACCTATAACCAGGCAATGGCTCCAGGGCTCTGGCGTCTATTTAAGGCCAGTTTTTGTGCCAAAATTAGAGTGATGATGTCATGTATCACGTGCTGATATTGCACATTTTGACGCGCGTCATGAAACCACGCACGTTTCAACGCATTGGTGTCAAAACATCACAACGTGCCACACACATCCTCTGGGCGCCACCATCTTGACGGAAGGAGCACCAGTGGGCGCTCCTTACAGTGCTCTGGTAAACTTTAGTCACCCCCAAACAGCCCATCAGCAGCACAATTGGAAGGTAACCAGATAACAGCTCCCTGACACCTGCATTGCTAAAAATGCTCTTGTGACCCACCTAGTGGTAGATATGAGAACAGCATGCAATAGTAAAAAATCCAAGTCTGGCTAACCCAAGTCGCAACTCCTTGCGTTACATTGAGTAGCAGAAACAATAGCTTATCTGAAAGCAGTTCCATTGTGAAGTGCTGGCTCTTTCTAAAAGCACATGACCAGGCAAAATGCACTGAGATGGCACCTGCACACCAATTTTACAACTCAAAAATAGACAATTATTGGTTCAGGAATAACATTTTAAATGGTAGAATAAATAACTTGCAATGCACCCACAGTGTAATTTAGTAATAAAAACCATAAACATCATGACAGAATCCCTTTAAGTAGGAAGTTTTTTTTGCAGTGTGAAAGGCCAAGAGGTGGTTGACATGGACATAAATGGAAGAGCAGGTAGGTAACAATGCACTGGGGTAACTGACCCATGTACGTATTAAGCACACAATGGGTGCTGAACAAAATCCATAAAGGTCTCTCTAGGCTTGATTGGTGTAAACAACAATAACAACAAATCTCAAGGGGAACCACTATTCTTGTTTGTTTCTATTTCCCTGCTGCTGCAGAACATGTGCAAAATATAGGATGCTGAGCATATGTAAAATTAGATTTATTGTTCTCCATTTGATGCCAGATGTAATTGCTCCGCACATCTTTGGCTGATATTGTACTTTCATAATCCCCGGTCTCACTAGTGCAGAAAAAAAATCCCTCGCAGGTAATTAGGAATTTGTACTTTGATGAATGTGATGTATTCGCCTTGTTCTATTTTCTTTTCCTGATTTTGCAGCCAGGAGATCCTAATTCCAGGCCCATGATAACATTCACCGCACTCGTTCCAACAGCAATCAATCCATCCCTTGCTTAGCGAGATATATTTATTAGATGACATGAAATCATTTTAATTCTGCATTTACTTTATAGAGAACCGCTTGCTTTTAGACTGGCACATTAATCCCTGGGTATATTTCTCATGTGGCAGATAGAAATGTATGTCAATAAAGCAATAATGCAGCCAAAACCTAAAGTACGGAAGAGTGTACATTGATGGTCTAGAGCAGGTATTGGGCATTTGCTTAGGTCAGTGATCCCCAACCAGTAGCTCATGAGTAACATGTTGCACCCCAACCCCTTGGATGTTGCTCCCAGTGGCCTCAAAGCAGGAGCTTATTTTTGAATTCCAGGCTTGGAGACAAGTTTTGGTTGCATAAAAACCAGGTGTACTGCCAAACAGAGACTCAGTGTAGGTTGACAATCCACATAGGGGCTACTAAATGGCCAATCACAGCACTTATTTGGCACCCCGGAAACATTTTTCATGCTAGTGTTGCTCCCCAACTCCTTTTACTTCTGAATGTTGCTCACGGGTTCAAAAGGTTGGGGATCCCTGGCTTAGGGTTTGGTGCACTTTGATGGTGCAAAAGAAAGGGCTACATTTGTTCATGAAAAGATGTCATTTTGGTTATCTTCAGTCATCTCACGTTAATTTTACCATTTTAACTTTATCACCCCAACTAAGCAACGTGTGGCATAACCTGCCGTATTACTCTAAAATATGTCTGTTCACAGATGTGTCTATAAATATAGGAATCCAGGATTCGGTTCGGGATTTGGCCAGGATTCGACCTTTTTCAGCATGATTCGGATTTGGCCGATTCCTTTCGCCCGTCCAAACCAAATCGTTATTTGCATATGCAAATTAGGGGAGGGAGGGAAATTGAGTGACTTTTTGTCACAAAACAAGGAAATACTATGTTTTCCTCTTCCCACCCCTAATTTGCATATGCAAATTAGGATTTGGATTCGGTTCGATATTCGGCCGAATCTTTTGTGAAGGATTCCGTGGTTCCCCCGAATCCAAAATAGTGGATTTGGTACAGAATCAAAGCACAATGTTTGTAAAGAGTCAGTTCACCATAGATTGACTGCCTTAAAAGGGTTGTTCACCTTTAAATTCATTTTTAGTATGATGTAGAGTGTGATAATCTGAGATAATTTGCATTTGGGTTTTTTTTTTATTATTATTATCTGTGGTTTCTGCGTTGTTTAGCTTTTTATTCAGCAGCAATTTAACTAATTGGGTTGCTCCAAATTCCCCTAGCAACCATGCATTGATTGGAATAAGAGGTTGGAATATGAATAGGAGACGGTCTAAATAGAAAGATAAATGATTAAAAGTAGTACAGATGTGGGATCTGTTATCAGGAAACCTGTTAACCAGAAAGCTCAGAATTATGGAAAGACTTTCTCCCATAGACCCCATTTTATCCAAATAATTCAAATGATTTCCTTTTTCTCTGTAATAATAAAACAGTAGCCTGTACTTGATCCCAACTAAGATATAATTAATTCTTATTGGAAGCAAAACCAGCCTATTGGGTTCATTTAATGTTTATATGATTTTCTAGTAGACTTAAGGTATGAAGATCCAAATTATGGAAAGATCTGTTATCTGGAAAGCCTCAGGTCACGAGCATTCTGCATAACAGGTCCCATACATGTAGTAACAATAAACGTGTAGCCTAAAGCTGGCCATACACTGACTGATAAAAGCTGCCGACAGACGAGCTCCGACGGGCTTCCGTGATCGATATCTGGCCGAAACTCGGCCAGATGTCAATTGGGCAGGGTTTAAAATCCCATCGGAATGCAGCCGCATCTATTCTTAGATGTGGTCCTGGAATCCGACCATTCATTGGCAGCATTATGATCCAATCGCTGGGCCCTTAAAGCTGGCCATAGATGCAAAGATCTGATCGTACGAATCATCGTACGATCGGACTTTCCCATCTCCCGACCTGCCACTAACCATTCAGATCAAAGTCTTACCAGTCAGATTAGTTAAAGAACAGATCAGCGATGTTCTGCCCCTGACAGCAATCGTACGATATCTATGTCCAACCAAAGCTGGTGACAGTCTCCCACTGAAAATCGTACGATCGGCAATACACGCAGAGATATTATCGGCAGCCGACAGAAATTTTCTAACCAGTCCGATCGACCAAACGATCGATCTCCGCCGGACGAAATATGTCGGGACTCTCCACACACGGTCCGAAAATCGTACGAATCCTCGATTCCTATGATCGGATCTTTGCGTCTATGGCCAGCTTTAGGCCCATGATCGGATCATCCTGATTTCACTCACCTCAATGTGGCATATCGGGAGAGATCGGCTCGTTTGGCGAAATCACCAAACGAGCGGATCTCTACGTGTATGGCCACCTTTACAGAGAATTGGCTTTTTGAGATGGGATCGGTGACCCCTATTTGAAAAAGCTGGAAATAATCAAAAGAAAAAGGCAAATAATTAAAATTAACTATAAATAAAATGAAGGCCAATTGAACATTTGCTCAACGTTAGCCATTGTATAAAATACTAAAAGTTAACTTTAATACCCAGTTGTACCCAATGGTTTATCAACTACAAATTCAGCCTAAAGTATCCCAAAGAAAGATTGGGTTTGTGTGAAGTCTCTATAATGTGCATCTAAGCAGTTTTTCATAGACAGTAACTGTTATAGGCCTAAGACAACTTGATGTTAGTCAGATCATCATCAACACCAATAATCTTGCATAGCCCCCAGTGGTGTAACTACAATGCTCTGGGCCCCCCCCCGCAAAAAAATGTTCAGAGGGGCCTGACTGGGGTTGCAACCTGTCCGGATTTCACCTGGATAGTAAGGTTTTTGGAAGGGCTGCCCGGGTGAAAAATTAGGAAATCTGGACAGGACATTGAAGTGAATGACATGGCGATTAGCCAATTGCCGATCAGTCCCGCCCCTGACGTCAACCATCCCCTCTTCCCGATGACACTGACCCTCCCCCTACATCACTGGCCCGCCCCCTGCCCATTTTTGCCTTGCGTACCTCGATCCCCCATCCTCCTGCCCACTTCCCATCCTGCCTTCACCCCACTCACATCCATCCAGCCTCCACCCCGCCCACTCCCCGCCCCAACTCCACCCACTCTCGCCAAACCTGTGTCCCCCTTCCTCGCCACAGGTAAGAGAGTGGCTGGGAAGGAGGGTTTTATTTATTAGCTATAATAAGCAGACCCTACAGTCTGGGCCCCCCTGTTCCCTGGGCCCCCCTGCAACTGCGGGGTCTGCTTCCTCTATAAATACACCACTGATAGCCTCTCAGTTATACATGAGCTGCAGAGTTGTATTTAATTAAGTTTATAACACTGAAATTAATTTAGTTCAACAACTTGTGTAAGCGTCCTGTAAAGCCTATCTATTAAGCTGCCCAGGCTCCTTTCAGTCAAAGACATCATAGAGATAAGAATGAAGGAAACCTGCACTTATATTATATCTGATACAGAAGAAACAAAAGTAAAAGCACATTCCACAACTGCCCAACCACTGACATGTCCCTCTCCACGTGTGATTCCCTTTAATCCAGCGGTATATGGGAAACATGCAGAATAATCCGGTTACTCGTCCCACCTTTGTTCGGCTATAGCAACTGATTGCATTTCGACCACAGCGAAGCACGTATGACGCCATTCAAACAGGAGCATACGCTATCCAATTACAAGCTTTATTCAATCCCTACACAGTGGTTTGATGAGTTTCAGGCTGAGGCATTAAATACAGTCTCACGGCTTAATCCTCAGATTGGAAAATAATTTAATATGCAGCAACAGTAGGTACAAAGGCTTTTCCTTCCTGAGCGGAATTAGAAGCCATTCCCATTTAAACACAGTTAATTCGGCATTTTAAGAGGTTGGCCTGAATAAATACAAAGCGGCAATTAAATGACTACTGGGGCCACCGCAGGGCCCTTGTTATACTGTAAGTCCCCAGATCCCTTATTTATTACAGAAAACTTACAGCTGCTCAACCAATTGATACTGTACATATATATATCTGTGCTTCTCCTTAATGAGACATCCAACATGATTTGCACCTGGATATCCAGTCATAGGATTCTCTCTGTATGTGCAGCAGGGAATTAGACATGGATCCCTAATTGTCACTTTCCAGCGGAAAGTGGATAATGTAATAATATTTTAGTTGACTGGTGCCTGTGCTTTTCGTTAGTAAACATTGATCAGGAAATGTGGCTTTAATCAGAGAAAACAAAGGCATTTCAGATCCTGTGGATGGGAACATTGAGGTAGAATTATGATTAAAATAAAAAGGAAATGGACAAGATGGGGCACTGTCTGTCTGTCTCTATCCATCTATCTGCGTGTATATATCTCTCTGTCCATCTATTTATCAATCAAATGATCTATCATCTATCTGCTTGTCTCTATCTATCATCTGTCTAGGTATATTTCTCTCTATTTCTCTAGTTCTCTATCTGTCTGTCTGTCTGTCTGTCTGTCCGTCCACCCACCCATCTATCTATCTATCTATCATCTATCTCTCTCTCTCTATCTATCAATTTCTCTATCTCTTTTTCTCTATCCAACTATTATTTATCTAGCTATCTCTCTTTCTCTTTATTTCTCAATCTATCTATATATTTGTATTTATCTATCTATTTATTGATCTGTCTATCTATCTAGCTCTATTTCTCTATCTTTCTATCTCTCTATCTCTTTATTTCTCTATCTATTAAATATATATCTATTATCTATCTATCTATCTATCTATCTATCCATCTATCAATTATCTATCTATCAATTATCTATCTATCTATCTATCATCTATCTATCTATCTATCTATCAATTATCTATCTATCTATCTATCTATCTATCTATCTATCTATCTATCTATCATCTATCTATCTATCTATCTATCTATCTATCTATCTATCTATCATCTATCTATCATCTATCTATCTATCTATCTATCTATCTATCTATCTATCTATCAATTATCTATCTATCTATCTATCTATCTATCTATCTATCTATCTATCTATCATCTATCTATCTATCTATCTATCTATCTATCTATCTATCAATTATCTATCTATCTATCTATCTATCTATCATCTATCTATCAATTATCTATCTATCTATCTATCTATCTATCATCTATCTATCAATTATCTATCTATCTATCTATCTATCTATCTATCATCTATCTATCTATCTATCTATCTATCTATCAATTATCTATCTATCTATCTATCTATCTATCTATCTATCATCTATCTATCAATTATCTATTTATCTATCTATCTATCTATCTATCTATCTATCTATCTATCTATCTATCTATCTATCTATCTATCATCTATCAATTATCTATCTATCTATATATCTATCTATCTATCTATCTATCTATCTATCTATCTATCATCTATCTATCTATCTATCAATTATCTATCTATCTATCATCTATCTATCAATTATCTATCTATCTATCTATCTATCTATCAATTATCTATCTATCTATCTATCTATCTATCTATCTATCTATCTATCTATCTATCTATCTATCAATTATCTATCTATCTATCATCTATCTATCTATCTATCTATCTATCTATCTATCTATCTATCTATCTATCTATCATCTATCTATCAATTATCTATCTATCTATCTATCTATCTATCTATCTATCTATCTATCTATCTATCTATCATCTATCTATCAATTATCTATCTATCTATCTATCTATCTATCTATCTATCTATCATCATCTATCTCTCTTTCTCTCTATTTCTCTATCTATCTGCCATCTGGACTCAATATACACACACTCACACAGGAAGGGCGGGTCATGAATTAGATTTAATTGAGGTAATTAGACCTGTTCCACCTTAGGAAGGTGCAGTGAGTAGGGACAAGAGGCAGAAGTGTAGGTGGGTGTGTGAGTTGTGTTGATGTGTGTCTGTACATCCTGAGCTCCAATTACTGTCACTGTCCCTGGTGCTGATCTCTTTGTCAGTTTTCAGAGAATCTGAATGGGTGTGTGTTTCAGTGTGTGTGTGTGTGTGTGTGTGTGTGTGTGTGTGCACGCCAAGCCTGCTGCATGGCCACCCCTTGTGATGTATAATACTGGAGCCTGCAAGCTGAGAGTGTATCATTCAGCAGTGGGAGCCCGTGAATATTTCTTCTTGGGATTGCTATGAAACACGGCACTGGAGCTTTTTGCCTTTGCTTATCTGACAAGCTGGACATTCAGTGCTGAGCCTCCTTCCCTCTGGTGAGTGACAATATTTATATGTTCCCATCTGATTCATAGAAAAAGACTGTGCCTTGTGCCATGCACGGTCCTGCTGTTCTGCTTAATGTGCCGGGGTCTGGGAGACAATGAACACTCAACTGAGCTCTGTCTTTAGCTAAAAGAAGTCTTTGTTGTGAGGTTTGATTTGAAGTGTCAGTGACTGCTCCATTAACATTCTCTCCACAGTCTCAACTTATTCTGCTTAGAAAGAGCATCGATGCTCTCAGAGCTGCTTCCCCTTTACTGCTTTGTTGGTTTAATATGAATAGCATTATATATCAATATGCCCAGTATGTGAGAAACAATTAGCATTAGATCCTAGCAATGTTCTCCTTATTTCCCTGATAATGGATTTGTCCAAAGCTTCAAAGTTATGCATTTCCCAACAACCAGAATTAACTCTTTAGGTCTCTTGAGCTCAACATCAGCATCAGCCTCTATAGTTATACAAGGGACGGCAATGGGTTCCAGTAGATTGCCCCCTTATAGCACATGTCTTTGTTTTATATCCATTGTGTCGTTAGTATAGCACATGGAACTGTTTCCTCCCTTATTGGAAATGAAGGATGAGCAAGTTCAGATATGATTTCTTCTTTCAACCCCACCCCCTTTTATATTTCTTAAAATGGCTAAAAGGAAGGTAAAGGATTGTTCCAGCCAGCATATCGGCATGGGTCCTTTTGTTGGCTCTGGTTTTGAGGGTGTTATTCTTTCAGACACTCGAATTGGTACTTATGCAGGTTCTGGGCTCATCCATTTTGTTGTACATTTTGTGACTGTTTTTGGCATTCCACCATATCTTTCAAGTATGTGATTTGAAAAGGCTCTTTTTTATACCATTCATGGATGTAAGGCCAAGTGCATAGCACAAAACTGACCACAAAGCTGCCCATGTATAAATATTGTGACCATGCACACTCCTTGAATCAGTACATTTGATTAGCCTACAGGATTCAAGGACATGAGCGAGCCCATGGCTTCCTTGATGAGGTGTTACTTCCAAAGCTCCCAACACCAACACACACAACTGATTTACCAGTTGACGCACCAGAAGGGATGCCATTGTAGCCCACATTGACGTGAATGCATCTTGTTTTGAGAAAGAATGAATAAAATGGTCAATTACCTAGACCTCAAATGGGCACCATGGGGCACAAAAGTGCACCATTTAGTGTTCCTCAAAAGAGAACTCCTGTCCAAGGACACAAGATGCAAAGCACAGTGCCAACAAGGAATGGGGCAGCCCTGTCCCTCCTGCCCTGACCATTCCGCCTGCCATGAAGACACATAGTTAGGGAACAGGTAGAAGGCGGGAGGGGGACACCTACATGCTTCCCTTTGGCCCTCACAAATCAAGCACTGGCAAACACATGCAACACTGTATTCATCATGTATCTTGCACTTTGCACCCTGCCCTGTACTTATTAAATGACTCCCATTGGGAATTCAACCACTGGACATGTTTACAAAGAAAATTCAATGGTGTTGTTTACATATCCTTATACTGTTTTGTGGTTTCCTCTTACATACATTGGGAAAAAAGCCAATTAAACTGTGTAGCCTATTCATCATTTTGTGATATTCCATTTCACATTGTGTGTAAAGGTCCCATAAAAGAAATACTGTTATCTGGACCCGCTACTGCCCCAGTCGCACTGATATTAATTGATCACAATCAGTAAGAAAATAATATTGCATTTAATTAATAAATGTTCATGATTAAAGAGTTGTGTAGTTTCTCTCTGATGAATTGAACTCTAGTTTCACCCTTTGATAAATATGCATTAAGTCAAAGCATGTGCCTAGCCCAACATAGCCATGAAACTAAATGTATCTGCGGAACTGAATGAGATTTCTGTTTATTTATCTCAAGAACAGGCAAACTGAACAAAGTATCTGGCTATGGTACCTGGGCACTGTGCTGATACTTTATCTGAAGTAGAGTCAGGTTTCTGCGAGGTGATTCATCATCTTCAGGTCAGGCTGCTCCGTTTTCCCCAACTGGCACATCCCATTTGTAATTATGTTGTTGGATGAGTAAGAATAAGGACAGATGATGGATGAATAGATAATAGATAAAGACACAGAGAGGTACATGGATGGCCATATATATAGATAATGTAAGTAGAAGATGGTTATGAAGTTGAGGTTGAGGTGGGCAAATATGGACGTCTAACACATGGAGCAAACATTATTTTAACATCATATCATTCACACCACACCTCATTAAACCGTGACAATGCACTTATTTCAATGGAAACAGTTGGTAATGGTAATGGTAATAGTCTATATAAATGGAGTGACATGGTGGAACATGGTGAGGCATCAAGCCAAATGAGTAGAATAAGTTTGCTCTGTCTGTGTGTATATAGAGAGAGAAAGAGGGCTAAACAGGAGAGATGCCATAGATAGAGATGAAAGGGTTAACTTTAACATCACCCTTAGCTCATAATTAAACACCGTACGGGCCCTTAACAATAATTTTCAAATGCTAACAAATCCCCAAAACAAATACCAGGCTTATGTCCTATAGGCAGAGCAGGACACCCACACAGGCAGAGTATGGCACACACAGGGAGCATAGGGCAGGCAGAGTATAGCAATTCCAGGCAAACCGCACTTACTTTGTAGTTTACTTTTCCAGGGTATGGGTGCAGGTCAAATAACCTGTTCACCAAGGTTATAACTTGAACACATTTCTCTCTACAGACAGCACTCCAAGTTCTTGATTAAAATTCGCCTTTATTTATTCCATCTTAGGGCAGCATAGGAATGCAACGTTTCGAGTGGCACTCCACTCTTAATCAAGCATTTTTATGCTTGATAAAGAGTGGAGTGCCACTTGAAACGTTGCATACCTATGCTGCCCTAAGATGGAATAAATAAAGGCGAATTTTAATCAAGAACTTGGAGTGCTGTCTGTAGAGAGAAAGGCAGAGTATGGCACACACAGGGAGCATAGGGCAGACAGAGTATGGCACACACAGGGAGCATAGGACAGGCAGAGTATGGCACACACAGGGAGCATAGGACAGTCAGAGTATGGCACACACAGGGAGCATAGGGAAGGCAGAGTATGGCACACACAGTGAGCATAGGGAAGGCAGAGTATGGCACACACAGTGAGCATAGGGCAAGCAGAGTAAGGCACACACAGGGAGCATAGGGAAGGCAGAGTATGGAACAAACAGGGAACATAGGACAGACAAAGCATGGCCCACACAGGTAGCATAGGAAGGGCAGAGTATGGCACACACACAGGGAGCATAGGGAAGGCAGAACAGAGCAGGAGACAGGGAAACCTACCAGGACCACTCTAAGATGTACTACATACAGTGACACAGTGCAGGTGCCCTTTCAGAAATTTGAAAGAACAGGTGAACAATGTGGGCAGTTTCAGTCTGAGTCTCAGGCATGAACAGTATAGGGCTTTAGGATGTGAACAATAGAGGTGTTACAGGTGTGAACAGTACAGGGGATTGCAGACTGAATTTGAGGTTTAAAAAATGCAGGGGTCAGTAAATCTCTGTAGTGATACCCTTTAAAGTTTAAACATGGTAAGCAGACACAGCAGACAGACTTTCGTGTGGGGGCCACACAAGGGGGGTCGCGGGATGCCAGTTGGACAGCTTTAGTGTAAGCCATTGTGTTGTTGGTTGGATGTTGGAAAAACTAGAAAAACTAGAAAAACTGATGAACACAAGTGCTAAATTTTTACGAACTTAGGTGCTGAGGTTTCTGATACCAACCAATATATATATATTACCTTTTTCTGTGTAAATATAAAACTGAACCTTGTACTTGATCCCAACTGAGATATAATTAAGCCTTATTGGAAGCAAAACCAGCCTATTGGGTTTATTTAATTTTTAAATAATTTTCTAATAGACGTAAGGTATGATGTTCTAAATTACAGAATATCAGTTATCTGGAAAACCCCAGATCCTGAGCATTCTGGATAACAAATCACATGCCTGTATGTGATTCACAGGGGGTTGCCCCTATCAATGCCATCCACATAGGGGACCTTTGTATTAGCTCCAGCTCGAAGGTGGCAGCAGCTCCAGGGTTCTTCTGCAATGTCCCTTTATAGAAAAGCCAGTAATGTAAAAGATTCTCTTCCAATGCATTTTATTTATCTGCTGTATGAGTAAAATTATTATTAACAAAAACTGCATTATCCCCAGTGTTTTTCTCAACCACGAGTACGACCCTTGCACCTGTGATACATTCAAGTTATCGTTTTTATTTCACATTGCAGCAGAGAGTTTGCTACTCACTTTATTGATTTCACTGTCGGTTTGAAATTATTTACTCCAAATTTCTCCCCTAGGGTCTTTAAAATGGTCACGGAATCTAGTTAACGTTACAACAAAGCTTACTGTCATGGCAACAGTCCAAGCCTGTACAATAACAGGTAAACACAGATTTCGGTAGTTACAGAATAATTCATTAAAAAAAAAAAAGTTTATTTCCAAGAACAAGAAACAAATACCTACACAAATTGCAGGTGTCTCAATGGACACTTTCATTTTTTTTTAATGGACTTCCCATGCCTGGTTTAATATTTTTGCCAGATTTTATTAAAAAAATAAATTAAAAACTTCTTTAAATATACCCCTACAGTATGTGTAACGCTTATGCAAGTGCCCAGGCCAGCTCCCATGCCCCCTACCACTAGTGACCATTGCCACCAATCATTTCACCAACAGTGAATAAACAACCATTGTGAGTCAGACATTCAGCCATATACTGGTTAAAGGATGATGGTCATTAAAGGAGAACTAAATGTCCCAAATAATAAACCCCCTACTGACTACCCTACATAGTCCCCCCCCCCCACATAGGTGAATACACTTAAAAGTTCTTCTTTATTCTTCGGGTCCTCTTCCTTTTGGCAATTTCCGGCACTTTTGGGGCATGGGCAGTTGCTATGAACCGGAGCACTGCTCCAATTGCACATGCGCCAGTACATTGTTCACTTCCCGAAGAATACTGTACTGAGTCTATGATAGCAGACTCTTTACAGTTTAATATCTGTTGCAGTTTGGTGAGTACAAGATGCTAGTTTTTATAATGACCCTCTGTTAGTACCCCAGTAATGAATGAATAAAATGGCAAGGCATTTTTTTGCCTCTCAGTGGCAAGATGGTTATGTGTAGTGCTTTTTCCTACTGCATAATAGACTGCTTCTTTAAAAACAGTGAAAACAAATGAGGAATTGGTAATTTAATTATCTACAGTGCAAGGACCAGACATGGAGAGGCTTCAATTTCCCCTTTAAACTTCTATTCTCAGACAACACCCTCTTAATGACTTTGCCTCAATAAGGATATTGTGAGGTGTAGTTTAACACCAGCTTGGGACTGCAGGATAAACCCTGGAAGTAGATGAAGTTCATGGTTTGGTTAGGATCTAGTGCTCACTGAGAGTAATGGTTAAAAGCACATCATCTTCACCATTTAATAATATGAGATCAGTTAGCTTCTCTTGCACACTGTTCAACAAAAAGAACTGGGTATAGGCACCCCAAGTACAGGGTGGGTACTGACTAATGAAATGCAGGTTGGCTTTCCCGAAAGTAAAGCTTTTTCTTTTGTGGGTTTTTTTCCTTCTCTTGATTCTTTCTCCTTCTTCTTGATCAACCAGATCTGGGAAGGCTTAGCCTCCTCTAGCCTTAATAAAAATCTGCCCATGCCAAGGAACTTTTGAATTGCTTGGGTTACTCCCTAACTCTTTTTACATTTGAATGTGGCTCACGGGTATAAAAGTTTTATGGACCCCTGTTCTAGGGGTTCCATTGATTATTTGCTTAGTAGGATCTCTTCACAGTAGCCAAGTGTTTGAGTATAGACGTAGTCAGGTATTCAGGCAAAAGTTCAAAAGGCGGGCAGCAAGGATCATCATCAGTAACAAAGCAGAGGGTCAGAAGTCCAGTAATCAGCTATTTCGAAATTATAGAGCACCCAGGAACACTAGTAAGAGTGACCTAGACTCCCTAGACCCCCACTAGACTCAAGACTTCTTAGTCAACAATATGTTTCTTTACCTACTCAATATTGCCCAGATATTGCATCGGTCACTTTTATGTTGAGTTCTTGATATTGTTGTTCAACATCTACAGAACAGGAAGTAGTGGCATTTTAAAATCTTTTTTGGCAATTTTGGCCAAATACTTAAAACCATGCTACACAAGAAAAATCTTTAGGTGCTTTAGGGGCAAATTTACTAAAGGCGAAGTTGCTAACTCTGGCGAAAATTTGGGGTGATGGGCTGAAAAAGGAGTACCCTCCTTCCCCCCTACATTTGATAACATATAGCTCCTAAACTATACTGTGGGCACATGTGTAGGGCATTATAAGATCTCTATATATTTTTTATTAAGGTTCCCTGGCCTTGTGTCGTGTAATGTATTTGCTTCAACATATATGGCCATTGTACTTTAACTGCACGCCATATGCAAATTACCGAACGCTAGCGTAACTCTTTTCGCTAGCGCAACTTTGCAAGCGTTCTTTTACCTGTGCGCAACTTCAGATCTTCGTGAATTAACATTGTCCAGGTGAATTTACACCCGGCGAAGTGTTGCAATGTGCGCAAAGCCAACGCTGATGGATTTTCGGAGGTAAGTAAATTTGCCCCTTAGACTTGAAGGTAAGTTTCCTTGAGCATATATTTCAAATAAGCAAATATTCATAGGATAATACTTCCTTCAAAGCTCATTGCTTAAGACACTCTACACTTCAAAATCAGGTCACAAAATCACATAATAAATTCATCTCAACTTTTCTTGTAAATGAAATTTTTAAATTTCCTGAACTCTTTTCAAAATCCAAATGGAATCACTCAGAAAAAAAACCTATGTAAAAGAAAATTGCTATAAATCAATTAACATCCCATTAAGTCCATTGTGTTCACGTGTATTCAATTAAAAAAAACTCCATAACCCCCATTTGTGATAATAATTTCCTAAGTTTGTTTCTTTCTCAAATAGTTGAAACCTCCACATGGAATTAGTTCTCCTTCCATCATTCTTATAAAATCAGCGGCTAAGAATGGAAGATGTGGTTAGTCAACTAAGATGAAGTGCTGGCCTCTAGCCATCTTACTCCAGCCACAGACAAATCGTGAAGGGCAAAAAACAAGGAGAAATATAAAAACGAAGAGTCAAATAGTAAAGGAGATTAAAAGGTGGCCGAAATAACAAAGTAAATATTTGATCAGAAGTATGAAATCCCTGTGACCTTTGTGTTCGTTGAGTGATTTGGTGATTTACATTAGACAGATGACACCAATTAATGATATTCTTGTCTCGGAGTCTGAGCACATTCATTATCCCTTGGATAGTTCATCTTCAGTTCTCACTGAGCTGTGAAGTGATTTCTAGTTTTAAACTGAATTATAACATGTCTCCTAAGGGAACAGGCATTAAGTGTTGTAAATTGACGTTATGAGGTTAAATTATGGCCGAGAGCTCATTTTGGACCTCATTTCCGAGTGACCAGCTTACATAATGACTTTACAGCTCCAGGGAGAGATAATGTTCTGTGCAATTAAGAGATGATCAAAGTTTCTATCTGTGGTTTCATGCTTGTCTATCAGTAGGGTCTATGGGTTTTAGTTGTAGGAGATTAATTATTAGACTTGTTGCTGCATATCAGGCTAACACGCCACGTCCTTTATATGAAGAGTTCCTCACATCACTGTGTTTTCCGCTTTGACTTAGACGTTTTACAGTTTTGAGCTCACTCCACTTCAAACACCTCTACGTGCAGACTTGTGCTTTCCACTCTAGTGCAACAAGGGTTGGATTTCCTTGGGTTCCACCAGTTGGGATATGATTGTGTAATGGGGTTTTGGGCTATTTATGCACAAAAGGGTTAATATCTGGCTATAGGAATAGAGCCTGTGTTACATTGAACGCACCAGGCTAGGCCTTTGCTATGTGGAAGAAGTAAAGTAAAGGTGTAGGCAACTACAACTCCCATATGCTACTGTACATGAAAAACAAAATATAAGGGCGCCAGGAGGTTCTTGCAACAAAAATAGAACAGTTTATTTGTCTAAGACAATTTATCCACAGGTTTAACTACACATCAGTTCTCAGAGACAAGAGGTACAGTCAACATCACATGTAGAGAGTAACACAGGCTGACACTCCCCTGTGGACCCTCTATCCTGATTCCCTCTCACTGGGATCCCGACACTACTGACAATATGGCCTGTGAGAGATACCTCCAATCTGCCACTCCTATGTTGGAGCTCAGAACTGCTCTTTATAGCTCAACCCTAACTGACTTACACTCCTAGAGTTTACTGTTACAGGAGCTACTCCTGCTTCTATCTAATGCCTCACTAGAGGTACTGGTCCCTCTAGGGCAGAATGGCTTTACTGGGCCTTGTTGAACCCAAGCTCCCTGGAAACATCCGGACGGATCAGCAACCAGAAGCCAAAGATGAAGATCCACCCCTTCTCTCTCACTATTCCAAAGTGTGACATGAAGTGGTCACAGCACCTCCTGGCCAATAACTAGGATATGCAAATTATAACTAGCTACATGGGCATCTGCCCAGCAACTAGGGAGATCAGGAAGTGTAGGGATTTAAAGCCATAGGGGCACATTAACCCTATGGGTCTCTACAATTGCATTGACTGATAGATCCATCTTTCTATCCATCAAAGTTTGTTGATTATGTAAAAGAGGGAGTCCCAATCCAAATACAGAGCAGAAAGCAAACTCTGCATGGAATGAGACGTAGACTTGAGCATAAAGCTTTACCATTGTTCCGATTTCCCCACCACCAGTTCAAAACTACAAAATATTTGGTAACATCTTGGCAGTACACATTAAAAAGCAAATACTGTAGGTTATTTACTCTAAAGCTAAAATTCATCTATGCTAGAAAATTAGTTCAGCTGTATTTGAAATAAACACATCGCTGCAGGGTATTATGGCCGGTTATACCAAGTAAAAGCCTCTATTTGCTGCAAGGGCACAATCCCAATGGGAGCTATTCTGCTATTTATTTCCCCTTTATTTAAAAGAGCTTGGGATCAGGCTGACTAAGGAGAAGAGGTCACCAGAACCATTTTTATGTCCATCATCTTTTTCTTCAACCTTCATTGCCCTACATCTAATGTGAAGGCTTGGGGAATATATTTTTCCTTCATGATATATTGATCAAAGTCACTTTGGAAGAAAAGAAAATAGCCGGTCATTTATTTCTTGTAATATGATACACTCCTGACAATATTGTGTCCATATTTAGAAAGTTATGCAGAGTTCAATATATCAATTCTAAATCACTGACTATACTGTATATCATTTAAATATACTGTGTAGGGAAGACGGAGAGAAATAAATGGAAATGGATTAGTGATGGGCAAATCTGTGCCATTTTGCTTTGCCCAAAAAATTTTGCAAAAAGGGCAAAACGTTTGTGAAATGCATTGAAGTCAATGGGCGTCAAAATAATTTTGGCGCAAGACAATTTTCGGCGCGAATGACAATTTTTATACACGCGACTATTTGGTCCTCATGCATTAAAGTCAATGGGCGTCTGAATAATTTTGATGTGCGCCAATTTTTTTCTGAGGCATCAAATTTTTTGCCTGTGAATTGTCACCGCAGTTTTGCAAATTAATTTGCTTGTGACGAAGACCCAATAAAAAGGCTTTTTAAGCCTTGCACCAAGGGCCCTGAATCCTGTTCTATTGTGTGTCCCTGCCCTGTTCTTTTCTTCCATTTACTAATGACCTGATTCTGATCCCTTGTCTGATCCATAGACTGGCCTCTTGTCTGCTTAGCTGACTTGTCTTGCCACCATGTTTCCACTTAATCTATTGCCTTTGGTCTTCATTATATTAGCCTTTGATTAACAGTTTCCACCACTAGTTTGCATTTGTATCCATAATGTCTGATCTATCCCCCAGGCCTGATGTTAAACATGAACATTCTTATTCTTTAATAAATATGCCATACATTCATTATCCCATAGCAACCAAACAGATGTTTTTTCTTTTTTAATTCTAACAGCAGTAAATGCTGACTGATGATTGGTTACTGGACAAAGTGTCCCGCTGTATCGGCAAGGTTATTTCAGTTAAAGTCTCCAGTTCACATGAAGAATAAGGAAGGGTTTTTAATAAAAGCTGCACAGCCCCTCTAGCTGGACTTTGTTGATGTGTCCCAGATTTTTCCCATTAACTCATTAGCCTACATTTAAGCACATTGGAACACTGTAGGTCTACTTACATTCTCTCTTCTAAGTCTAACATCATATTTATGACAATATTGTCTTCTGAATCCCAAAGAGAGTAGGAAACACAGATGAAACATACATTGCTGTTGTCATTTATTTTTCCCCCTTAATCGTGATGCCTGGTGGTGATGCGAAGAAGCCCCACAGCAGATGTGCCACCCCCACCATGCTTCATTGTAGATATGGTGCTTATTGAGGTTTAGCCAGTGGTAGTCTGTTTTAACATAGTAACATAGTAAATTAGGTTAAAAAAAAGACACACGTCCATAAAGTTCAACCTTTTTAGTCAATGTAGAGCACAATGTAGTGGACATAAACAGTTCCCCTTTGAAGTTCTTAGAAGATAAGTCATTGCTGAAGCAGTTGGTTGGTAAAAGTTCCCTGTGCCATTAGCTAAATTCAGGGTTCAGCTATTATTCAGCCAATGGTAAGACAGTTGGTATCTAAGGGTAAAAAAAGTTAAATATTAACTCAGCAAGATCATCTGCTGAACAAAGGTACTTGGCGTCATTGATTTTCAAGGATGGTTTTCACTTAACTCACTTCACTTTCGAGTTCTGCTTTTAAACACTTGAATAAATACGGTTCAGTCCATATCCAGCTTTTCTTTGAACCCGGGAATAACCATGCCCACTTGAAGCCTTACAAATTATTATTTTTTTGTTGTTGCAAGAGAACGACCAAAGTGAAGTATCGAAAGTCTTTCATGTAAGATGAAAGGGATTCAGGCATCGTTGACTTGTTTTTTTTTTTTACCTTTAGTTTAGTCCATATTTCTTGTCATATAATGTAAATTATTAACAGCTCTGGGTATATTGTGCACAGTAGATATGTTTGAAGAGTAAAACATGTTACAGAAATGAATTCATCTGGATGAATCCTTTTAGTCACACAGGAAAGGCTGGTTACCATTCTATTACAGCAGAAGCTTGTGGCTGGTATAGATAAAATAAAGATATACAATATATGGAGATGACAATTGGTCTGAGATCCTAGAAACCCTTGTAACCCTTGTTTGCTTACATGTTGAGTGAGAATAACATTTTGCAGGTCCCCCAGGAGCCCAACTGACTTGGATGGATTCTGTTCTCAATCTAGTCTTGGTAACTAGTACCCTGGCCTTGGGGCAGAACCACCTATTTGACACTAAGAGCAGTTCTTTGTTTTTGCTTGTGTCAAATAAACTATCTTTTACCTCAAGTGGTTTCCGGTAACTGGATTTCCATGACAGTTTCCTTGTGCTAAAAGGGCCATGATTCATACTTGCAGGTGTATGTACTATGGGTTTATTTAAGTGATCCCCAACCAGTGGCTGACGAGTGACAAGTTGTTCACCAACCCTTTAGATGTTGCTCCCAGTGGCCTCAGAGCAGGTGTTTATTTTTTTAATTCCTGATTTGGAGGCAAGTTGTGGTTGAAAAAAACCAGATGTACTGGTTTGGTTAGACCTGTCTACATAGCAGCTACCAAATGGCCAATCACAGCCCTTATTTGACTCCCCAGGAACTTTTTTCATGCATGGTGGCTCATGGGTAAACAGTGTTGGGGAACCCCTGGCTTAGATGATTAAAGAAGATAAAGAAGGTTTGGGCAGTGTAGACTTCTAATTATCATGTAATACCAAACCAACCAGAAGCTAAAAGAACTAGGGATATCGGGGAAAGTATGTTCATTAGACCATATCAAACCCACAACCTAACCCCAATCCATTGTAACCCGTCTTGTTTGGTCAAACCAGAGCTACGCAGCACAGTATAGATCGCTTAGGGTTGCTACGGCAACAGTCTAAACATGGAACATAGAAAAAGGGAACTCAAGGGTTGGGAATTATGCCTCTGAGGAAGTCATTTGGCGAAACGTGTCAGGCAGGAAGTGACATCACACTAGGATCACAGGAAAGCCATAAGGGTAATATACACGCTGACAGGGTCCACTCAAGGAGAAGGAAACCTGTTAAACCAGTACATTACATGAACGATTTACATCGAACAAATGTGAGTGTTAAATTTTTTAAAAAAATCTTTTTTAATAAACGGTATTACACTATCCTGGATTTGTATTTTCCACATTGGAACACGTGAGTTGACCCAGAAGGGAGTGGAGATCTGGTAATACTACAGGCATACAATTACAGTATCGTCTTATGAGTAGGCAATTTAACCGCACGAAGGTGGAAAAAGATTGGATCTAAAGGAATCTTGATTGAGAGTGGAAGGTTTAAAGGGGAACTACACCGAAAAACCGATCCGACACCGGGTGCTGCTGCAATATTTAACAGTGCTGTACTATTTTTGTTTTTTTCTCTGTTGCCATAGACACAGATCCATATTTACATTTTGGAGGTTTTCTGAGGATCAGCAAGGGAAAGTTAAACTAAAAGACAACAAAGAAGGCTAACTTTCTCAACCCATTATAAGTCAAGAAACAATACACTATATACTGCCATCCATGGGCAATGAGGGAATCCTGCTGATACTATACTGATAAGTTGGACCCCAGGCCAATGGCTTTGCTGTGTATGAGTGTAAGGCCGGTTAATGTGGCTTTGCACCTTTCCCTGTTTTCTATGTAAAGGTCTCTCTTTTACAATGCCCTACCTTTGGTGATTATGTGTTGTAAGGACACTCCATTTCTTTAGCCTTATGAGCGTGTGAACAGGTTAACCATTGTGCAGATTACACTGGGTTTATATGATACCTAATAATTGTAGCTAAATACTGAAAACATGAACTCATGAATATATTCATTACATGGCACAAGCCTTGGTGCAGTAAGGGGACATTGCCTTCTCTGTATGTAGAATTGCCACCGCTCTCTGTGCACTGTGGCTGCCCCCCAAATGCAAAGTTGCCTGTGTTCAGTAGAGCTGAACTCGTGAGGGGCACCCTATCTACCTGTTATGGTCCACCTACCCTTCCCCGAACATGTGTGTCATTGTGACTTGCAAGTTCGGGAGTGACAGAGGACTCATGCTCTGACCTTAGTACCTACCCTATGGCAAGCAGCAAACACAGGGTTCACTTGCACCCCCCTATACTGTGCAACTTGCGCCTACATTTGTACAGTGTCATTATCCCAGGGAGCGGTGCAGAAATACCCAATGCTCTCGTACTTCTGCCCAAGGGAAGAGTAAACAACCTCCTTCCTCCTGCCTTTTTGCCCATCTGGGTACTTTGGTTCTCCTCTTTTGAACTTTGTTGTCTTTTTTCCCCACTCACAACCTTCCAATCCCTTTTCTTTCAATTTCTTCCCATTTGTCTTCCATTGACTCATCTTCTCCAGTCCATAAGCCAATTGTCCCCAATACCCATCCTTTATTCCCACATTGTCAGTATCTACATAGAGCAGTGTGTTCTTATTGCCTCTGCCATGTGCTTTCTTAGTTGGGACAAGGCCATAGTTGGTTGCATTGCAGCTCAATTTAACCCCCCCCCCCCATTCAACCCAATGCAACCCCCCATTCAGTACATTAAAGGTGGATACTTGCTTTTAAATCCCAGTAGAACAGTGTGACCTTCTCTCTTTGCCTTGTCATCATCTCACAGTCAGCTGCATTGAATTTTATTATCCGCCGCCTGAAATTCAAGGAGACTCATTCTCCAGCATTTACATTTAAAACCATTTATGCATACAAATAAAAACTGAAACTTTCCAAGTTTTAGCTGAGCTTTTTCCATTGAAACTAACAGCAGAAGTTCTACCTCCATGATTACCATGGGGTGGTCTTATTATACACTTAGATAATGTATCAGAAAAGGCAAGTGTTATACAGAGAAAGAACTTTCTGCCCATTGCTCACAATTAGCTCACATCCAGGGCTGTTTAAATTTATACAATAGTTACTACAAGGGGAAAGTGTTGGAAGGGTTACTGCCTGCTCTGCTTTTATTTTATCAAAAGGAAACGGGGATACAACTTACATTCCTTTACTTGTCTTTTTCGTGAAACTGTTTTCTCATCTCTTGTTTTAATGCAGAAGATGATAAGAAGGGACTGCAATAAAACCTATAGCCACATAGCTAACCCTCACAGACATGTTTAAAAAGAATTATGGATAAGAAGGCTACACTGCATAAATGGGTAATTTTTTTCCCTAATTAAACACCATTAAGTAATGTCATTAACAGCACTGAACATAATTGGGCAACAATCCTGGCACCCACCATGTAATTCTGATGTTTGTGCCAAATGTAATCTTTTTAGTGCTACGGTAGCTCAGCAACATGAAGCATCCAAAAGCAACATGTTGCTAGGCAACACTGAGCATATTCACAGGAAAATAATGCACACACATAGACACACATACTGTATATATATATATATATACCTGCACATACATACACCTTGTCCCCCTAACCTCATTTAGGAATTAGACATTATTTATTTTAATATTTCCATAGATGTTATTAATACTGTAGATTATAGGGCTCTTTTATGACCATTAGTTGTTATAATTTTATCTTTATAATATCTTTATAATCTTTATCTTTATAATAGAAGTAGAACTGTACCCATTAAAATGGCAAGTCTCCTCGTGTTCTGCTAATGTGTTGATGATTTCCAACAACCCCTAAGCTCAGCTTCTCAACAGCAGCCCAGAGCACACTGAGCATGTGCAGTGCCACTGACACACACAAGATGGCCTAACAAGATCCAAGAACCTTTATTATGATCTATGACCTACAAGTTAGGGACGTTGGTTGCTAAAGTACCTCCCCCATCCCAACCCTCATGCTTACGGTGCTGCTGAATGATCACAATACTCATGGGTAACAGTGGAGTAACTATAGAGAAAGCAGACCCTATGGTTGCAGAGGGGCCTGGACAATGGGGTCTTCTCCTTCTGTGGGTGGGTGGCGAGAGGGAGGGAGGATGGCAGGGTCAGACTGGGGGGCCCAGGGCCCACCAGGGCTGCTGTCCTAGGGCCCCCTCCATCCCCCTGCTGCACCAACATGCTGGCACTCTGCATGCGCTCACACGTGCACAAACTAGCAATATTTTTGCCGGCAGGAAGAAGCTTCTGAAAGCTCTGGGTGCAGATCTGGGCTGGCAGGGTCCACGAGAGCCGGGAGCCCAAAGGGTTTTTTCCCGGCACAGTCCAACCCTGGAGGATGGGCAGGTGAGGGAGTGGGCAGCTGAGAGAGAGGGAGGATGGGTGGGTCAGAGGGTGGAAGGATGGGTGGGCTGATGGGCGGGCCAGCGAGAGGGAGGATGGGCGGGTGGCCATAAGTTGAAGTTTGAAGCACATTTCTTTTGCGTGGGGGCCCAGCACAGTGTTGGTATGCCACTGATGGGGACGGCTACAGATCTCTGTGCTCCATAATAGATTATAAACAAATTCTATGACAGTGGAGGGCAAGGTGCAAAAAATCATGACTTTGGACTTTGTACCCTGCCTTCCAGTTGGTAAATTATCTTTATGGATACATCCTTTAGTTGCTTCCAGCACCAGCGGTATCTACTGCAACCTCTTTGTTTCATGCTGGGGATGGCTAAGTGTATGGGGGTCTGTTATCTGAGAACCCAATATCATATTTAAATATAACATTCTTCATTCATGTTGTTGTTTCAATTAACTTGTAACCTAATTGATCTTGTTTAAAAACAAGAAAATTCAATTTTCATTATGCACCGAACTGTATTCACCATGAACAGATGCAAGGTGCTCGCTGTTGCGTTCAGCCATTCCTTGAAACATTCGTTCAGCAGATGAGCGGGTCCATCGCACATATTCAACTCATTTTTATGACATTAAACATTTGGCACTGCCGAGAATGCAGATTTATGAGCGCTCATTAAAATGCTGTGTTTCGTTTTCTGCGATTCTAAAAACAAATCTCCAAATCATGATTAAAAATCTGTTTAAAGATCTGTATCATATCAGTTAGAATAAAGAAAACCCTAACATTGACGACTGTGCACCAAACATACAAACAATAAGGGAATAGATAGAATTCAGTTTGGGAATATACCCCAGCAGAGCAAAGCACATATATCCTACCCTCTAAACTGGGATTATTCTGTGGGAACCAGAGAACTAGGAGCTGTTTTTTTGGCATAACACTCCAGCCAAGGACAAGACAGTCATAAGCCACCCTGTGTGGCCCTTCTAATGTTCCTAGTTATCTTTTGCAGATTGAGGTGAGATAAAGGCATTCTTATAAATAATAAAAGCAAGTAGAAAAGTTTTTTACATCCAAATATACAGCCTTACGCATTTCGTGTTACAAAGGCATATATACAGACCAAGGAGTCCACTTACCTGTCTCAACCATTGCTTGTAGGATTGTGTGTTAACAGTTTTACAGTAGAGCATTTTCTCATGGAATATCTATGGAGGACATGTCTTCTTCAGTTTTGAGGTTCATCTATTAAGTCTAGATGTATGCAGGTACCATTGGTACACCCTCCCAAAACATTCCTTCATTAAAATCTCATTCTCTTGCCTATAGAAACAACCAAGTTTGCCCTTACTCTTAATCACAGTCATTTAACTTTCTCAGCCATTGCATGCAGGATTGTGTGTTGACAATTGTATCTCCTCATAGCTATCTTCTAAATATTAAGATTCACCAGGTAGTCAATCTTTGAGTAGAATAAGTGCTCACATTCAGGTAGAGATTGCAGCAATAAGACATAGTTAAGGTGAGCTACTGTGCAACCTAAGGCCTTCTACAGACCCTACCATCCCTCATCAGCTAAAAGTTGTAAATGTCTCTTGCAAGTATGGCATTAGCAAGAGGGATGTAGATTCCACCACTACTATATATGTAATGACTACATCTTACTGAACATTTCAATTAATTTGGAATTCTTTATGTTATTTTCACACTGTTTAATCAGTAAAAAGCCCAGAGCTCGATTTTATTCTAATTTTTGATTCTATTTTATTTTAATATGTCTGCAGTTCTCTTAAGATGTGCTCAATTTATTGGTGCGTGAATGGTACAAAGTGGATGAGAGTTTGGATCAATTATGTCAATTGCGTCAATGCAAAACAGTATAGTATATGTGAAAATAACAAAAAGAATTCCAAATTCATCCAAAAATATTCAGTAATCTGTAGCCATGATATATAGCAATGGGGCAATCTGTAGCCCTCCTGCTAATGCCATACCTGCAAGAGACCTTTACAACCTTCAGCTAATAAAGGATGGTAGGGTCTGTAGAAGGCCTTAGGTTATACAGTAGCTCACCTTAAGTATCACAGTCTTACTGCTGCAATCTCTACCTGAAGACATATGTCTATAGCTCGTGAATCTCAATACTGAAGACTTATGTCTATAGCTATGAGGAGATACGTTTTCAATACACAATCCTGGATGCAATGGCTGAGGAAGATAAGTGGACTCAATGTGATTAAGAGAAAGGGAAAGAGAAACATTGTTTTTTGTATATGCAAAAGAATGACATATTAACAAAGGAATGTTTTGGGAGGGTACTTGCATACATCTAGACTTGATAGCGCTCTGTACAGCTAATTGGCATACAAAATTGCAGAACCATGATTTAGGATTTAAAATCAATTTGTAATTCTTGTTTGTTGTAAGGTTGGTTTTAGGTTTTATTTGCCCTTCAGAAAAGAAGCTTGTGTTATGGTTGTGTCTCTTACAAAGCGTATCTGTATTGCTTTAATTATGGTTTAGTCTGGCTGGTTAATTAATTACCAATGGATATTTCCATCCTTTAGTGCACGGTAAAATGCTTTATTCTTAGGCTTTGTCTACAAATGCTGGTCTGTAACCGATTGTGAGCATGGAGATGCCATATTTCTTTCAAAGTTGTCTTAGTTGGTGTAATATGGAGTTGGGTTTTTTACCTTATATTTTCTAATTCATCCTACACTTATCCTTAGAAAATGTGAAGTTATTTTTTCTTTTTCCAATTAGCCAAAGATTTGTGATGGTTTTGCCACATCAGCACTAAAATTGGAAACTGCCTGAAAATCTACTGATCTCATCAATATTGTTAGTTAGGGTCACTTATGCAACTATGAACCACATAGAATGATTGGTAACAGAAATAAAGAATATCTGAAATTGCCAGGGAAATCTCAAAATTCAGGTTTGAGTTGGGCAAAATAGAAAGAAAATCGGAAAAAACATGAATTTCCTCAAGTCTCTAAAAAAATGTGATTTCACGTGAGCTAATAGTTGTACCCTATTACAATTAGCTGATGATACAGACATTATTGCGAAGAGACGTGCAAATAAACGTTCCGTTCTTTTCATGAAGTTCCTACACATTTAATTCACCTTGATCTAAAATCCGCTATATCATTAGAATTTGTTTTTCACTAAAATGTAAATATCTGCCAGCATTCCAGCAGAATTCCCTGTTGCACATTTGCTCTGAACAGTTTGATTATCTGTTTGTTAAAGGGATCCTGTCATCAGAAAACATGTTTTTTTCAAAAGGCATCTGTTAATAGTGCTACTCTAGCAGAATTCTGCACTGAAATCCATTTCTCAAAAGAGCAAACAGATTTTTTTATATTCAATTTTGAAATCTGACATGGGGCTAGACATTTTGTCAATTTCCCAGCTGCGCCTGGTCATGTGACTTGTGCCTGCACTTTAGGAGAGAAATGCTTTCTGGCAGGCTACTGTTTTTCCTTCTCAATGTAACTCAATGTGTCTCAGTGGGACATGGGTTTTTACTATTGAGTGTTGTTCTTAGATCTACCAGGCAGCTGTTATCTTGTGTTAGGGAGCTGCTATCTGGTTACCTTCCCATTGTTCTGTTGTTAGGCTGCTGGGGGGAAAAGGGTGGGGGTGATATCACTCCAACTTGCAGTACAGCAGTAAAGAGTGATTGAAGTTTATCAGAGCACAAGTCACATGACTTGGGGCAGCTGGGAAATTGACAATATGTCTAGCACCATGTCAGATTTCAAAATTGAATATAAAAAAATCTGTTTGCTCTTTTGAGAAATGGATTTCAGTGCAGAATTCTGCTGGAGCAGCACTATTAACTGATTCATTTTGGAAATGAATTGCTCAATACACTAGACAACTATTAGTCATCCCCATGGCAGCTTGTCATAATGGTGGGTTGGCGACTTTCTGCGTAACTGTTGTGGTAACTGCAAGTCACACCGGTTTCCATGCACTGGCCATCAGGCCTGGGATAGTCTTTGATATCAAACCAACTGTAGTGTGGAAGGTCAGTAATGTTCCAAAGATGACCTTACATGTGGTGATATGATGGACCAATACGAACCATTTATTAGCGCTTACAACCCAACCATTGTCTTCATAGAGCATCCATTTAGATGCACTGTTGACAGACCTTCCAAGTATCCGTCAATTAATGATCAGTCCAAAAAGAAAATCAGGTCTGCTGCTGCCTCTCATTTATGATGATATTGACCCAAACTACTTTTTTTTTTAAAATCAAGCAAAGAGATGAGTACAGTTTGGCTACACACATCAGACCTGCTGATTCCAAATTACACAATATTCATCCTTTTGGTTTGTGCTTTGAATGATCAGTCACCCCAAAAATGAGCCTCCAGGAGTAGTTGTTATTCATTTTCTCTTTAAGTTTCCCTTGGAGGTCCACCCTTTGGCCAGGACTCCCATTAGCCCATTAGCTCATAACACTATTACAGATATAGGAAAACATTTGAGTATCAGCCACTTCTACAAGCCCCACAGTTTGAAAGGTGCTAATTTAGGGCAACTGATGTCCATTCATAGAGCATTAGCTTTTTGTTCTGCAGCTCTCCAGTGTGCAATTTATACTGCTACCTGGTTTCTTTTGTCGAGGAAGCTATTTTCAAGCTACAGTCAAGAAACTATCTGTGAGAAATAAAGCCGCATGTGTGAATTAAAATTATCAGCCAATGGGCATAACCATTGGTCAGTGCAGAGCAGGACAAAGAGAAAGTATGGCTACAATTGGCTGCAGGTGTGGCCAGTTAAATGGAAATAATGTTTCTTGGTCTTTTGCGCCAACATTTCATTTGTGTATAACCCATATCTTTTTAAATAGCAATGAACTCTTTGCAATCGAGAGCCCTGAGCTCTCTTTGCTTATGAAAGATACCAGGAACTGGGATTTACAGCGCAGTGCCTCCACCTAGTGAGCAGTGAGGATCACACCTCAGGGAGAAATTAACTAGGAAAATAAAACACACAGTTTACAGTAACCCAAGAGAAACTTTATATAAAGAATAAAGGAAAGAATAGGTTAAACAGTGTAATGCAATAATATTCCTACAGTGGGGAAATGTGGATCTGTCTAGTAACGAGCACACTCTCTCTCTCCACACAGTTTAGTTCACATGAAATGTCCCTTTTCCCCAGAGCTCTTTATTCCTCAGGTAGCGCTACCTGCCCCAACGTACCTCTCCTTTATGATATAGACGAAAGCTCCCACGTGACAAGATAATGAGAAACACCCACCACACCGGGGACACACAAGGGTTGCAACTGGCATCCAACCACTGAACGGAATGCAAGGCAACCTTTCCTTCTAGGATGAAACTCAAATCTGTCCAGCTGAGCACAAAACACGGTTTCACTTAGTACTGCAGCTGTCACATTACATGCTTCACTCTCCCTGCTGTCTCTTTTTTCAGCCTCTCTCTCTGGCTCTGTCTGGCTGCTGCAGTAGGGGCTCCTTTATCAGCTCTGTCTATAACCCTGTGCATTTTTCTCTAAAGTCAGGCACTCTCCTGGGTCCTCCTCCTCTCCCAAGGATGCACTGGGGCTCCCAGCCAATCGGATGACTCTCCAGCCTTTAACCAGGCTGGATGATGTCACAGACAGAAAAACAGGGCCTTGTCTGATCCCCTACATGTGCCAATGGGGAAGAGCCCATTGTAGTGCAATGGACCAACCATGCACATGTGGCATTAAGTGGGAAGATGTAACATAATTTAACCATATTGATTATATTCCAGAAACCAGACACCATGTGGCAGTATGTGGCCAACAAACTCAAAGCTTCAAGTGTAGTGGAAGTCATAAAGCCTGCCTAGAAATAAACAACAGAATTACACTTGTCACCCCGCTGTTTTTTTTTTTAAAACCCTTCTCAAGAGTAATAATCAGGATTCTAGAGAGTTGTTGAGGTTGTCTTCTAATTTTAAGGACATTTGTTAAAGAAAAAATCCTCTCAAAGGAGGATTTGCCCTTCCTAGAGGATTTGTTACCTAAATATGTGTTCCAGTGACCCTATTTCTATAGGAATCCCTTTTTTTTTTTTTTTGACGCCGGCGCCTGTTTTTTAGACGCCGGCAGCTGTTTTTGACGCCAGCGGCTGTTTTTTTCGACGCCGGCGAATTTTTCCAGGCGAATTTTCGCGGGCAATTTTCGCAAATTTATTCACTGGCAGCGAATCGCGCAAAGTCGCCGCGAATTTGCGACTGCCGCATAAATTCGCCCACCACTACTTTAATAACGCCCATCCTTTGAGAAATCATTGGAGAATCGCATATGTCTGGAGCTAATGCTCTGTTTAGCGGAACCTTTGCTTACAGTTTAGAAGATCCTGAGCCAAACACTAGAGGAAACAGATGCATCTTCCCGGGCACAGATTTCTCACTCTGGGTTTTATCACTGACGATACAAAGACGAAATGTTTAATTTATTATGAGAAGTGCTTGACAGTGCATGAACCTGTAACATGAGCAAATGCAATGGGAATCACAAAGCCATCGCCAAACAAGTCTGTCTATAATTATCTTCAAGCCAACCAGACGCGTTTTATGCTTTTTATCTTTCCTTCTCCAGAATGCTGAGGTTGGAACAGAGGAGCACAAACAGGGAAAATACAAAGACAAAGGAAGAAAGAGATTATTGAAAAAAAAAAAACTGCTTGTGTTGCTGGTTTTTTTTCATTGAAACTTTTTATAGAATTAGAAATCATCCTGCATAAGAAAAGGTGTTTGTCAATTTCCCTTTTTTAGGCAATTTGAGAAAGAAAAATGCCATTGCATTTTTAAAGCATTTATTAGAGCTTTTACAGCCTTCTGGGAAATGAATGGCACAATTGGATTTAGATGACAACCACAATCACTTTTATTTCATTGAAGGTTTTTTTGGGCTAGCAATCAAGAATAAAAAATGCAATTCCAGGGAAAAAAGTCACAAGTTTTGTTTTTTCTAAAAGTCAAAAATGAATATATTGACCTCTAACTGTCAGTCTGGAGCAAAGGGCCTCTAGCTGGTATTCTTAGAGGCCTTTTTATTATTATAGTTATTATAATATTATAGGTTTTTGAAACCACGACTAAACTCAACTAAACTTGCCATGAATGCCATGAAAGTACCAATGGAAAATACGCTGAACAGCTGTGTTAAAAATTGTGAAAACCTCGAAAATTCAAGTTTTTCAGGCAAAAAAAAATTGTTTTTCAGGCAATTAAAAGGGGAAGATCCAAAAACCTCTGAAAGTCTGAACATTTAAAAAAGGTCCCATGAAATCAGTGCAGCTCCCATTGACTACTCTAGGACCTTGACTGCTTTTACTCTCTGGATTTTAGGCACTGCTACTCCATTCTGGAGTTTGCTGGCCGCCCTCCTGGCCTCTTTAGCAGATGCACATGTACAGGGGGATACGCACTTATACTCAGCATTCCCTGAAGCTTTGCACCACGGATCTTTGGCTCTGATCTCAGTTTTCGGTTTTGGACTTTGACAAACGATGTTCCCCTTCGGTACCTCGCATGGCTGGATGGATTTCAAGGCTTGACTCGGTCTGTTCTCAGATTTCAGTTCCTTCTATTCCTTGTTGGCTCAGTTGCTTGGACAGACTTCTCCTGTTCATTGTGATCTTGATTGATTGTTGTTGCTGTCTAGTTCAATAGTAAGCACTGGAGTTACTCCTGCTAAAAGACTGTTACACCCATTGCTGAACTGCAACACTCAACAGCTTGTGCTATTAAACCTTGTGTGACTTATGTCATGATACACTACTATTCCTGCTACAAGACTGTTATCATCCTTGCTAGGGTTGTCACCTGTCCGGTTTTGACCCGGACAGCCTGGTATTTTGAAGGGCTTCCCCGGTCAAAACTTCCTGCCTGGTTTTCCAAATAAGGAAAACCGGGCAGGATTCCCTTGATTGACACAACAATCGACCAATCGCCGATTGCCGCATCATAGCCCGCCCCCGATGTCACTGACACTGCACCACCCTCTATCATGGCCCCTCCCCCCTGCAGATCTCAGCCACTTCAAAAGGTGGCAACCCTAATCCTTGCTGAACTGCAACACTCATCCTGCTAACAGTTTGTATTTCTGCAACACTATTCCTGCTTAAAATACTGTGCTAACAACCCTTGCCACACTGTGTATCCTGCAACACTATTCTGTGACTGTGCTAATACCTTTTGCTGACCTGTGTTACCCAGCAAGCCAATCCTACCATAGACTGAATTATTGCTCCTGGGTTGGTCCTGCTTGTATTCTCTGCAAGAAACTGAGCTGTTACTCCTGCAAACTTGTCTACACCAGTAACTCCGTCAGTTCTGCTCCGTGTGCCCCCAGTGGTAACTGCTCACTTACCTTGGCTTGTCAGCCATTCCCAGCTGGGTCGGTCCTCCTCTCCTCCTCATTCTGTGCATACTTACCCATGAAAGGGACCTCTGCAACAATTACCTGCGGAAAGAAGTTATATCATTAAGATCACGCTTCTCTACTTAGTATGTTGCCACCTAGTGTGTACTTACCTGGGTATTCCACTGCTCTCTTCGGATGTCCCAATGACTCTTCTCTCATTGTGTAAACACCTAGAAACCATAGGTTCATCATTATAAGGTACTTACTGTATACACTGCTTACAGACTGCTTATTCATAAGTAACAAACATTAAAGATCTAACAATAATGTTTTCTGGTTTTTACATATCTCTATTTTTTCAAGTTTTAGAGAAATTAAAAAAAAAATATATATAATAAATAAGAAAAAAAGAAATCTGAATCAGAAAATGTGCCAGCATTTTTTATGCCACACTCAACTGTAGAAAGAGCTGGGGAGCAACACGAGCATGAAAAAAAATCTGGGCGTGTCAATTATGGGCTGTGATTGGCTATTGGGTAGCCCCTATGGGGACTGGCAGCCTACAGGAGTCTCTGTTTGGCAGTACTGTTTTTTATACACCCAAAACTTACCTCCAAGTCTGGAATTCAATAATAAGTTTCTGTTTTGAGGCCACTGGGAGCAACATCCAAGGGGTTGATGAGCAACATGTTACTCATGAGTATAATCTATCAAAAGCCTTAACCTAGCCCAGGGCCAACAGACTACAACATTATTTTAATTCTAAAAGACGCATTTTCTAAAATTCTATCATTACATTTATTTTATTAATCGGTTGCTCTTTTAGTCAGATTTTGTTTATAGGTGTTCATAAACCAAAGATTCAGTCCTGATTTGGGTCAATATCATGTTTGGGACGGCAGCAGCTAAACCCTGGTTCTGTACATCCAAGTTGTAAAACTGTGTCTTTACTGTCAAAAACTTACATTAAAACTTTCTGAAAAGCTTTGCTCATCCCTGGTCAATATTGGTTTAAGGAAAGGGAGCCTGGCACCAATCAGCAAGCAGAATAACAGGTGCTGTGTGGTGGCATCTTGCCCAGTAGCCGCTTCATTCTTACAGCCGACTGCCGTGACTCACGTTGGGGAGGATCAATAAAAGCTGAGTTTCAATTAAATGGGATTTCTTGTGTTAACAAAGTGCAAACTTAGATTTTATTTGTTTTGAATCTTGACTTTTACGGCACATAAACTGCACATTTATTTAAAAGGTTCTTCACCGTGCCATATGCACCTTCTTTAGTTCTCAGTTCAAGGGAAGTGAACCTTGGACCCCAGTTTAATGATGTATGATATAATATTTAGTACACTAATTATTAGTCAATCATTGGATACAATTAGGGGATGATCACTTTCAATCTAATCATGAGTTAATTGCTACTTTATTGTCCTTATGTCCATATGTTCGTATGGGCACAAATACTGAGCTGAGAGGGAGAAATAAAAGAGGAGGCCAAGATCAGTGAGCCAGAATGCAATAATGTTAGGTTTTAAGTAGTGATTCATTATCACTGAGTCTTGTTGGATCTTGAAGTTGTTTACCGATCCTTTTATAAAGATAATCACCCAAAATATCTAGTTAAAGAGCACAATATGCGCCATTCTGGGAGGCAACATATGCCTGCTTTGGTATGAGCCCAAGAATAAAGGCTTGTCATAGAAAAACAATCTCATGACTATTTGTTTCCATGGACATCGGTGGAGGGTGATTTTTGTGTTTAGGGAAGCTACGAAATGACAGTTTCTACAAAGTTTAATTTCAGGGCGAGTTCCATGAAGAATACCCCAGAACACATGGCAAGATAAATGCAGTGGAAAGTAAAATATATAGCAGGATAAATGTAGTCCCAGCTTCATGTATAATAACCAAAAACATATGGCAGGGTAAATACAGTTTAAATTCTGTAGATGATATAATACCCCAGAACACATGGCAAGATATATATGGTGCCAGTTCATTTTTAATTGGAGAATTCATTTATAGTGATGGGCGAATTTATTCGCCAGGCACAAATTCGCAGCATATTTACATGTTTTGCTGCAGGCGAATAAATTCACAAATTTGCCGTAAAAATTCGCCGGCGTCAACGGTTTTTTTTATGCCGGCAATTGTCAATTGTCGCCGGAGACAGTTAACAGACACCCATTGAATTTCATGCACGTCAAATGTCGCCAGAGTTGAAGTTATCGCCGGCGTCAATTTTGACACCGGCGAATTGTCGATGGCATCAAAATTTTTAGCCCATTTTACAAATTTCACAAGAAATTTGCAAATTTTGTGGTGAAGCGAAACGGGACAAATTCGCCCATCATTATTTATTTATTCTTACATTTTAGTTCTACTTCTTTAGTTCTTATAGGTGAAGGAAAGCCATTTTAACTTGGGGATGACAGAGAGCATAACAGAGCAATTGTCTTCTTCACTTCTACATTCTTGAAATTTCCCAGGGTAGACGCATGTGCAGTAGAATGAAATAGCTGGCTTTTTTGTTAAAGTTTGCCTTTTCAATCTACTGCGTAGGTGAAGAAAGAAGAAGCAGGAAGACGATCACTACGTGGGGCTCACAGGCTGAACCCCGGGCCCAGGGGGGGTTCAGGGATATAAATAAAATGACTTGGGGGTGCCTAACCCCCCCAAGCAAAAAAAGACTTTTCTTCTCCTTTAAGAGCAATTTTTGAAAGCAGGAGAAGATATTAAACAGGATTCTCCCTCCCTCTAAAATTCAATCTTTCTCTATGACTTCTGAAACATGATTGAACTGTGGAAGAGAGAGAGAGACCCTTTATACAAAACTCACTCTCTATCCTTTCAACACGTACGTATTAGTGAGTTACTGCAGAACATGGATTTATATTGCCCCCTTATGCTTATGCTTTTGTGGTTAAAACATTAAAGGGAAAAATGTTTTTTTCAAAATGAATCAGTTAATAGTGCTGTTCCAGTAGAATTCTGCACTGAAATCCATTTTTTAAAAGAGCAAACTGATTTTTTTTTAAATTTAATTTTGAAATCTGATATGGGGCTAGACATATTGTCAGTTTCCCTGCTGCTCCCAGTCATGTGACTTGTGCTCTGATAAACTTCAATCATTCTTTACTGCTGTACTGCAAGTTGGAGTGATATCACCCCCTCCCTTCCCCCCAGCAGCCTAACAACAGAACAATGGGAAGGTAACCAGATAACAGCTCCCTAACACAAGATAACAGCTGCCTGGTAGATCTAAGAACAGCACTCAATAGTAAAATCCAGGTCCCACTGAGACACATTTAGTTACATTGAGTAGGAGAAACAACAGCCTGTCAGAAAGCAGTTCCATCCTAAAGTGCTGGCTCTTTCTGAAATCACATGCCCAGGCAAAATGACCTGAGATGCACCTACACATCAATATTATAACTAAATACACTTGTTGGTTCAGGAATGACATTTTATATTGTAGAGTGAATTACTTGCAGTATAAACAGTGTAATTTAGAGATACAAACTACATCATAAAAATCATGATAGAATCCCTTCAAAGCTGCAAAGCCTTATGTCTGTGTTCTATTGATTCCCCCTCATTTATTCAAAGCAAGTATTTACAAATAGTATTCTATTCCTTTTGCCAAATCGATGTTAATTGCTTTCCTAACAGTGCATTTTGGATCAGCCAAGGTGGTAACTTAGTGTGAAATTAAATGAGCTAATGACTCATACAAATGCTAAAACATTTATCTGTCTTATTTGTACTGCACTGAATAATGTATTTTACTCCTTGATACTCGAAGTGTTAAACCGCTACAACATTTTGATGCCTTATTTATTGTTGCTCACAAAGTAAAGCATATTCCCTCCAACCATCTTATTGTAGAAACCAACAATATGTTTATAAAAGAGAATTACTTTCATTCCATAGTTTATACCCCAGTTGAATAGGGTTTATGTTCCCAAACTGTAAGTATGGTTTACCCTGGGGAAGACATAGTGGAGTGGAGAGGAGGGGCAACCTAAAGGTGACTAAGAATCGAGGCCCATTTATTAAAGGATGGAATTTTAGTGGCATTAGTGGTTTTTGAAACCAAGATAAAACGTTTTTGTTTTTTTTAATTCATGAATGAAATGCCATGAATGTTATTAAAAGATCCGAATATAAAAAAGTAAGAACGGAAAAAAATCGCTTAAGGGAACCAAAAAAAAAAAAAAACATGGATATCTCTCAAACTTGTAAAAAATCAAGTTTTTCAGACAATTATAAGAAAAAAAAAAATCTAAAAACCTCTAAAAAGTCTGAATGGCTAAAAAAAGGTTTTTCATGGCTTTTACACTTAATAGATCTCACATTTTTGGAGTTTCAGAGAAAAAAATAGAAAGCTGAATCTTAGAAAATCCAAAATTTAGAAAATCCAAAATTTAGAAAATCGGCCCCTAACATTCCAAATTTGTATAAGCACTCTTTCTGCTTTAGTTTTTTTTGGCACCATACGTATTTACCCCCAAACTATAAGGAGTACTGTTTGGGCTCCAGCCATTTGGATTGAGTAATCCAATATGGCGGTATCTAGTGGTGCAAAGTGGTGTGAAGCACATGACATGCTCCATATCCCAGGACACCGTGGAGTAGAACCATAAGAGAGAAAGGACGTCAGGCAATCATAGGATATTTTGTTGGAGAACGTACCTGCAATATACATTATTTTAAGCGACCATTAGATTGGGACACCATTAAATTTTAGCCGCCTTGTCCTTTAAGCACAGAATATGCAATGTCTATAAATGTGCAATGAAATGCAGGCACCTTAACCTATAAGGCTTTATAGCTTTGTTCTTTCCCCCTTCAAAACACCAAAGATCTCCCATAAAACACAGTTTGCCGAGGATTTTGGTTACATCATCCTGCTAATAATTTCCTTTGAATGCAGAGCAAGAGGCAAACCCAGAGAGCAAAGTGCGCACTTTATCAGATAATGGGCATTCATGGTGCGGTTACATTAGCGTGAACGTCCCTGTGAATACTAATGGCGCTATAAAGAGTGTGGTATATACATATGGATGTTGAAGTGCTGTAGAGCGTTCACATCACGGGAAGGAACCTGCTAACAATAAAAGAAATGGATGGAACCTTAAAAATATAGTTTTATTTTTTTTAAAATGACCCAGTAGTTCCTTTAATACTTCAGACTGGAAATGCCCAAGGCTTAGTGGAGACAAAATCACGCCGCTTTTCATATTGGTCATATTCCTTACACTGCTTCAGGTATCTCATCTCAAGGCTTAGCACCCAGTGTGAGTGCTTCAGCTCCTGATGCCCATCTAAATGCCCTCACAGCAACTGCCACTCATGGAAGGGGCCTTGAGACTGGCACTCTTAGAATGAGCTTATTCAAGAAGGCAGTCTCTTTGAGATGTTGTCGGAGAACAGGTTGAGTTTATAGACAACATCTCAAAGAGACTGCCTTCTTGAATAAGCTCATGTCTATGATGGTCCATGTCAGGACAAAAGCGATGGGCATCCTAGAGAGGTGGAAAAAACCAAATTCAAACTAATAAACCCTCTCCACTACACCATTGTCACTTACAGATGGAGCCTGCCAAACCAAATGGTTTCTTAGGATATCAAAGGTAGTCACATGTTCTCATATGATTACTAGGGATTCATACGATTCATATTGAATATCAGATGAACGCAAGATTATTTTAAGAGTTTAACATATTTTAAGGCATTTCTTCAAACGAACCCTTTTTGGAATCCAGCTTAGAAGATCTAACTTACTTGGATATCATGAGAATTCACTTGGGACAGCCATTACTCTTTGCAATACTAATTCAACCAACAGGGGACCTACTTGTGGGATCTTACATTCAAATTTAATCTGTATTTTTGGTTGCCATGGACAGTGACCCCCACGCAAACTAATACAGACTGGAAATAAGCAGAGTAGGAAGGCTAATAACAAGAACCATGCAAAATGAATAATGGAATCCAACTGACAGTTGATTAGATACCATACCATAATAAACTGTATATGAAGTGAACATATGAGATACAACTGGGTTTAGTATGTGTTTTGACCTAAAGACTATATCCAAAATAACGTATACCCTGTCATTGTCTTGTTTGCCCTTAAATATGCAAAATATTTAATGTTTCCTTTTTCTAATTCAGAATACGCTCGATTTGAGGCCAAAATCCATGATCTACGAGAACAGATGATGAATCACAGTATGAGTTCTGGTTCTGGCTCACTGAGAACTAACCAAAAGCGTTCCCTCTATGTAAGGTAAGTAGTAATCATTCAGGGCACATTGCAAGATCTTTTTCCCTGGCCTGCAAGCTTTATGTTACATCTTGAGTTCTACTTCTCCCTACAGGGGAAATCGTATTGTAGCCCCAAATGCTGCCACACTGTCTGGAAGTATTTATGTTATTATATATACTGCACAGTTTGAGAATAGATAAGGAATACTTTTTAAATCGCAGAACAGTTGCTGCTTGTACCATGAAATGGCCTGAGAGCTATTCTCAGATTTTTTTAGTGACTTCCCTCAAGATGATATGGGAGATGGACAATTAGGGAGTAATGTGGAGTATTTACTGTTGGATATTCCTGGAACTATAGCAGGGTGACTGTTGCCCCAATATTTCAATATATCTGTAACCTTGTTATGAGCTAAGGGGGCCCAGCCTGAAGGTCAGTTAGGGGGCGATTTGGGGTGAGTGTTTATTTGTGCCCTGGGTACCCCTGGAACTATAGAAGGGTGACTGTTACCCCGATGTTTCTATATATCTGTAACCTTGTTATGAGCTAAGGGGGCCCAGACTGAAGGTCAGTTATGGGGAGATTTGGGGTGAGTGCTTATTTGTACCCTGGGTACCCATGGAACTATAGCAGGGTGACACCCCAATGTTTCTATATATCTGTAACCTTGTTATGAGCTAAGGGGGCCCAGTCTGAAGGTCAGTTAAGGGGAGATTTGGGGTGAGTGCTTATTTGTACCCTGGGTACCCCTGGAACTATAGCAGGGTGACACCCCAATGTTTCTATATATCTGTAACCTTGTTATGAGCTAAGGGGGCCCAGTCTGAAGGTCAGTTAGAGGGAGATTTGGGGTGAGTTCTTATTTGTACCCTGGGTACCCCTGGAACTATAGCAGGGTGCCTGTTGTGTGGTTATATACCTGTTATGAGATACGCTGTGAATCAGGAAAAATGTTTGAACACAAATGTAGTCTTGAATTCTGCAAATCATGTTTATTATTCAGGATATATACTGTGATGTACAGTAGGACCCTCATTTTACATTTTTCAGGGGACCAGGGGGGCGGGCCCTGGTGCGTGACGCGCAGCCGGGCCCCGCGTGACACATTTTCAATGGCGCACGGGCTGCCAGGGGGGGCCCTGAGGGGGCCCTGGCCCGCTCGCACCCCCTGCTCCCCCGGTAGTTCCGCCACTGGGTGTGAGTTATTCTTATTGATGTGTCTCTGCCAACATGACGGCTGCTGTGAAAGTCCATTGTGCCTTATAACTATTCAGCTCTGGATACAGAGCATTGGCCTTACTGAGTAAATGGGTTAGGGGGGGTTGTATAGAAATGATCTGTAAACCAGTCACTTAAATAATAGCCTGAGGTTCAAAAGCTTAAATGGCTCAGAGAGACAAATAGTCAATGGGAAATGTGGACGTGCTTAAAGGAATTGTTCAGTGTAAAAATAAAAACTGTGTAAATACATAGGCTGTGCAAAATAAAAAATGTATCTAATATAGTTAGTTAGGCAAAAATGTAATGTATAAAGGCTGGAGTGATTTGATGTATAACATGTCAGTCAGAACACTACTTCCTGCTTTTCAGCTCTCTTGGTTTACACTGACTGGTTACCCTGGTTACCAGGCTGTAACCAATCAGAGACTTGAGGGGGGGCCACATGGGTCATATCTGTTGCTTTTGAATCTGAGCTGAATGCTAAGGATCAATTACAAACTCACTGAACAGTTATGTCCCATGTGGCCCCCCTTATAGTCACTGACTAACTCAGAGTTAGAGAGCTGAAAAGCAGGAAGTTGGATTCTGGCTGTTTTATTAGACATCCAGTCACTCCAGCCTTTATATATTACATTTTTGGCTAACTAACTATATTAGAAACATTTTTTATTTTGCACAGCCTATCTATTTACACAGTTTTTATTTTCACACTGAACTATTCCTTTAAGAAGAATAAAATGTTTTTCAAGACTTACTATAACAATATACATACATATACTGTATACACACACGCACACAAAATTAAAGGGGTAATTCACCTTTATATTACCTTTTAGTATGATGTACAGAGTGATATTATGAAACAATTTGCAATTGGTTTTCATTTTTTATTATTTGTGGTTTTTGAGTTATTTAGGTTTTTATCCAGCAGCGCCAGTTTGCAATTTCAGCCATATGGTCGCTAGGGTACAAACTACCCTAGCAACCATGCATTGATTAAAATAAGAGACATGAATATAATATGAACATATGAATATATGAAAATATGAATAGGAGAGGCCTGAAAAGAAAGATGAGGAAATAAGTAGTAATGATAATAAATATGTAGACTCACAGAGCATTTGTTTTGTTATATGGGGTCAGTGACCCCCATTTGAAAGCTGGAAAGAGTCAGAAGAGGAAGGCAAATAATTCAAAAACTGTAAAAAAAAAATGGAAACCAATATCACTCTCTACATCATACTAAGGGGCATATTTATCAAGGGTCGGATTTTCAAATTGAAAAAATTTCTAAATTTAAATTCAAAAAGACCAACCGTAATTAAGTCGAAGTTTTTTTTTTTGGGCCGAATTTGAATTGTTCGAATCTAAGTAATAGCGCAATCGACCTGATTCGAATCAAAGTTTTTCCCCAAAAAAACTTTGAAGTCCACCAATTGACTCCAAATAGATTCTAGGAGGTCCCCCATAGGCTAAATCAGCAATTTGGCAGGTTGTAGATGGTGAATGGTTGAAGTCTAATTGTTAAAGAGACAGTGCATGATCAATTTTGATTTTCAATTTTTTTAATTTTTTGATTGAATTTGGACTATTCCTAAGTACACAAAAATAGCTTGAAAGCCAAATTTTTTCAATTCGAAAATTCACCTCGACCTTTGATAAATCTGCCCCTAACAGTTAACTTAAAGGTGAAAGCTTAATGAATGTTGAGTGGAATTTTACATCTGCAGTCACAGTCATGAAAGAACCCAAAGCAACTACCCCGACTGCAATCAAAGAAGATACAGTAGCTCTATATGGGTGTACACACACACACACACACACACATATATATATATACTGTATATAGGTATGGGAACTATTATTCAGAATGCTCGAGACCTGGGTTTTTCTGGATAACAGATCTTTCTGTTATTTGGATCTTCATACTTTAAAGGAAAACTTTACCCCCAAATTGAATATTTAAGAAACAGATAGTTTATATCATATTAAGTGGCATATTAAAGAATCTTACCAAACTGGAATATATATTTAAGTAAATATCGCCCTTTTACATCTCTTGCCTTGAACCACCATTTTTATGATGGTCTGTGTGCTGCCTCAGAGATCACCTGACCAGAAATACTGCAGCTCTAACTGTAACAGAAAGACGTGTGGAAGCACAAAACAGAACTCTGTCTGTTAATTGGTTCATGTGACCTAACAAGTATGGTTTGTTGGTATGTTTGTGCGCACCGTGAATCCTAAGATCCCAGGGGGCGGCCCTAATTTTTTTTTTAAATGTCAGTTTTCTATTTATGATTACCCAATGGCACATACTACTAATAGTGATGGGCGAATTTGCGCCGTTTCGCTTTGCCGAAAAATTTGCGAATTTCGCTAAACGGCAAAAAATTCGCGAAACGGCGCCGGCGTCTCGTTTTTGACGCCGGCGTCCGTTTCGCGAATTTATTCGCTGGGCACGAATCGCGCAAATTCGCAGTGAAATCGCGCCTGGCGAATAAATTCGCCCATCACTAACTACTAAAAAAGATTATTATTATGAAAATGGTTTACTTACATGAAGCAGGGTTTTACATATGAGCTGTTTTATGCAATATCTTTTTATAGAGACCTACATTGTTCGGGGGGTATAGTTTTCCTTTAAGTCTACCAGAAAATTATGTAAATATTAACCCATTCTATAATATACTAAAAGTTAACCAAACAGTGAACTACTCCTTTCAATGAGAATAAAGCCCTAAAAAAATATTATATTATTTACTGAACTTACTGTATCGACCCAAATTAGCAGCAACTCTATAACAGTACAAATTGTCCCCAGCAGCTCCCCATCTTGGATCTTGTTTGGCATCTTTTGTGTGTCAGTGGGGCTGCACATGCTCAGTGTGCTTTGGACTTAATCAATGCTGATGCAGAATGCGCTGGTTTCTATGCTGCCATCTAATGTGGATCTGAACTAATTACTAATGTTGCATAGTGAATTTTGAGATTGTATATATACATTATATTGTTGGCCTCCAGGCTCAGTAAGTGACAGCAGCACAGAGCTACTAAAGGGTTGGGGAGCTTTTGGCTGGTATAGATGCCAAAAACATAATCCTCCATATGTGATGGGTGAATTTGTCGCAAATTTCCCTCGAAATTTCGAAACCACCAAAATTTGCAAAACTTAATTCTGGTGCTGGCATTGAAGCCAATGGGCATCCAAATAATGTTGACGTTCAACGGTTTTGACTCGAGCAACTTTTCAGACGCGGGGCAAAAAATTTTCGTAACAGTTTTGCGAAACGCTGAAATTTGCAGCAGAATCGTGCCTGGCAATTTTTTTACGCCCATCACTAGTAATAGATGGTGCAAGGTTTGCCCAGGTGCAATAACCCATAGCAACCAATAAGATGTTTGCTTTTAAGATGTTTGGCAGTGTTGTATTCATGGGGGTTGGGTGCACATGCAATAGTTTTTTTTTTTTTTTAAATGAGCATTGAGGGGTGAATTTTGTACCCACTTGTCACTCTAGCAATTGTGAAAATAGCCCCTTTAGTAAGGTTGACGTCTGTCTGGTTTTGACCCGGACCGCCCAGTTTTTTGAAGGGATGTTCGGGTGAAAACTGCCTGCCTGGTTTTCCAAGGATTCCCTGAGATTGATGCGGTGATTGACCAATCGTCTTAGCCCCTCCCCCCTACGTCACATCACACCCCTCCCCCGATACATCACTACCCCGCCTTCCCGTCCGGAGTGAGTCAAGAGGAAAGGTGGCAACCCTACCCTTTAGATTTGGCAAGTGAACTATTAGGCAATATGAAGCAGTTATATAGAAGTTTCAGAGGTTGAGGGTTTACATTTAGTTAAAAGGGGTACAAAGCTGAAATAAAAGAGGGACACATGTGGCCCCCTAAACACCAATATAAAATGTTCCCTGGTAACTGAAACCATTTATTTACAAGAGATGTAAAAGGGCGATATTTCTTTACAGTATTTGTGCAGGACGTCAGACGAAACCCTGGCAGATGTGTATTTTTTTGACGAAAAATATTTCCCACATATAAAAGCAATTTAGATCCCAGTGGGATCCCAGGCGAGTCCCTGTATAGTTTAAACATGCAGAACTCCTAATGAGCGGCAGCTTCAGGAATCATTGAATGAGTAAAGAAGTTCCTCGTCTGAACCCACTGAAGTCGCCAATGGCGGAGTTCGGCAAGATAATTATGTCATGTACTTTATAAACTGTTTCAGTCATCAAGGGACCAAATTAAAAAACAATCTAAATAGATAAATCACTCGCGCAGCCTGAGCTGATAATTGGTGATTGAGTTGTACAAGTTAAAGCTTGAGCATGTTGTGCCCCCAGGATACAGCGAGCAGGAGATTGGGCGCAATCATTAGTCAAACAATTGGCTGCGGCTGTGGGATCCAATTACGGGTGCAATCACATTTCTCCAGGCTATCAATTAGGGATGCACCGAATCCACTTTTTTGGATTCGGCCGAACCCCCGAATCCTTTGTGAAAGATTCGGCCGAATACCGAACCGAATCCGAACCCTAATTTGCATATGCAAATTAGGGGAGGGAAGGGGAAAATTTTTTTACTTCCTTGTTTTCTGACAAAAAGTCACGTGATTTCCCTCCCCGTCCCTAATTTGCATATGCAAATTAGGATTTGGATTCGGTTCGGCCAGGCAGAAGGATTCGGCCGAATCCGAATCCTGATGAAAAAGGCCGACTCCTGGCCGAATCTCGAACCGAATCCTGGATTCGGTGCATCCCTACTATCAATATTAAATTGCAGTGTATTGTATTGCTAATTGTATGGGCAGGGCTGCTATTAGAAATCATGGGGCCCCATACCACAATTTTTGGGGCTTCCGGACCCCGCCCTACCCGGCCACCAAGCCCCGTCCCAGATCCTGCCCACTCCACATCACAGTTAAAAGACCACACAGACATCAGCGCTAAAAAAGGTAACCCCCCCATGCACACACAAGTTATAAAAAGCTATTGGGGACCAGGGCCCCCCTATAAATTAAAAGAAAATATTGGCGCCAGGGCACCCCATAAAAGTTTTTTTTTAAAAAGCATTGGTGACAGGGCCCCCGTACAAGTTAAAAAAATTGGGGCCCCAAAGAACATTTTTAAAAAAAACATTAGCGCCAGGGCCCCCCTTACAAGTTAAAAAAAATTGTGGCCCCCAAAGAATATGTTTTAAAAAAACATTGGTGGCAGGGGCCTATGGAGTATTAAAAGAATACATTGGTGGCCAGGGGAATTGAACTCGTGGCTTCAGGACTTCAACTTCGCCTCCTTTCATGACTTTGGGTCTTTTCGACGCTTCGGGACTTCAATTTCGCCTGTTTTCGTGACTTCAGGTCCTTTCACCGCTTCTGGACTTCGGCTTTGGCTATTTTCATGGCTTCGGGTCTTTTCGCCGCTTCGGGACTTCGGCTGTTCGGCTTTTACGGTACTTCCGCATTTCGGCTGTTCGTGACTTCGGAAGGAGACGGCACAGCTTTGGCGCTGTCAAGGGGGATCTTTTGAAAATTTCAGCACTGCCGGGCCCCTCTTAAGGCCCGGTACACTTGTACCCCCTGTGCCCCACTGATGGCGGCCCTGTGTATGGGTATGGGTGGATAGCAGTGCAGAATAACTAATATTCCAGTTGTACGTTTGACACCATTTAACCTGTAATTTGGCACACCCTGCAGGTAGTCGCCGATGTTTCCTACATCGGCGCCTACATGCGCCTGTGTGAGTACAGCCCCATTGAAAAAAAACTGAATGCGTCTACCCTGAGGCTGAACGCATAAAAATGGAACGCAGGGGAGCGCAGCTTCAAACGCTCGTCTGTAAGAGCCCTAAATCTCCCTTTGTCCATCAAACTGGCTGCACACTTCCTATACATCCCGACACTCATATCATAGTAGTTTATTTTAGCCTAGACACTTCTTTGTAGAACAAGGCAAAGTGCAAACAAAGGACAACATTGATTATGTGTTTTTTTTCCACATTGCAGTTACCTAGAGAGTTACATGTTGGACTATTGGATTGATTCATTCATGCTCAGAAGCTTTGTGCCCTCATTATTGTAGGAACATCTTGTCCAGAACCCACTGTGCATCAGCCTATCACAGAGCTCATTTGTTCTTGCTATCTTGGTCCATTGCTGCAATCCTGTTCTACTAATCCTGCTTCCCTTTACTCTTCCCACATTCACAACAGGTCTCACAAACCAGCAAAAGTGCCGTGTGCAAAGTACAATTTCAGACCTAAATTACCCTGCTTTTTATTCACAAAGCAATCATTTCTGCATCATTATGGCTGTGGTGGAGAGCTGAGCTCAGTGTGATTGCCAAGACAATTTGCAATTTGTTTTCATTTCTTATTATTTGTGGTTTTTGAGTTATTTAGCTTTTTATTCAGCAGCTCCCCAGTTTGTAATTTCACCAATCTGCACTGATATGAATAAGAGACTGGAATATGAATAGGTGAGGCCTGAATAGAAAGATTATTAGTGATGGTCGAATCTGCGCCGTTTCGCTTCGCAGAAAAATTTGCAAATTTCGAGCGAAATTCGCGAAACAACAAAAATTCTTTTTTCAGGCGAATTTTCACGGGCGTTTCATGAATTTCGCGCAAATTCGCGCCTGGCGAATAAATTCGCCCATCACTAAAGATGATGAATAAATAGTAGCAATAATAAACAGCCTTACAGAACATTTGTTTTTAGATGGGGCCAGTGACCCCCATTTGAAAGCTGGAAAGAGTCAGAAAAAGAAGGCAAATAATGTAAAGACTGTAAAAAAAGAAAAAATGAAGGTCAATTGAAAAGTTGCTTAGAAGTAGCCATTGTATAACATACTAAAAGTTAACTTAAAGGTGAAACACCCCTTTAATGAATGTTGTCAATTTGCACAATGATTGATTTTACATCTGCAGATATATATATATATATACAGGTGTGGGATCTGTTATCCGGAAACCCATTATCTAGAAAGCTCCAAATTACGGGAAGGCTGTCTCCCTTATTTTTATCCAAATGATCTGCATTTTTAAAAATGATTTCCCTTTTCTCTGTAATAATAAAACAGTACCTGTTACTTGATCCCAACTAAGATATAATTAATCCTTATTAGAGGCAAGATAAGCCAATTGGGTTTATTTAATGTGTAAATGATTCTCTTGTAGACTTAAGGTATGAAGATCGAAATTATGGAAAGACCCCTTATCCAGAAAACCCCAGGTCCCGAGCATTCTGGACAACAGGCTCCATATCTGTATATAGGTATGGGACCTATCCAAAATGCTCTGACCTGGGGTTTTTCGATAACGGATCTGTTATTTGGATCTTTAAAACTTGTCTACTAGAAAATCATATACTGTAAACATTAAATAAACCCAATAGGCTGGTTTTGCCTCCAATAAGGATTAATTATATCTTATTTGGAATCAAGTACAAGATACTGTTTTATTATTACACAGAAAAAGGAAATCATTTTTATTTGTTGGAGCTTTTCGGAAACAGATCCCATACACACATATAGAGAGAGAGAGAGAGAGAGAGAGAGAGAGAGAGAGAGAGAAACTAAAGGTTAAAACTGTGCCTTTAGTTCATAGGAAAATTCATATAAAAGACTAAAAATATGAATATTAGTGAGAGACAAATCCAGGCAGCCCACGGTACTGTTAGGAAATAATTAGAACATGGAGTTGTGCAAATTCCTGCAAACATGGCAATTTTCTAGTCTCTTATGTGTCGTTTTGCAAATTACTTTTCATCCGGTTTTATTGCTGCTTTCAGCCCTAAGGGGAAACGTTACAGAAAGGAACCTGGTCCAATTATGTATGTCTATATAATTTTATGTTTGATGGAATACACACAGGAGGTCCATTTGCCAGTCACACGGCACAAGCTTAGGAGCGAGTTCTGTTGTTTCAGTCACAGACGTCCCAGGGTGAACAAAGAAAAACTTGACCTTGATATAAATCCTCTATAAATTAGGGATGTCTAACAAGTGTTTGTCACTGCAGTGATTTCATAATCAAAAAAAGAATAAGCTTTCAGAACCATGGACAGCACTCATAGGCTTCAGCACTCAGTAGTCTGGATAGTACAAATAGGATTAGCTGCCTGGCTGTATATACTGGCCTCTTGTGCTGTCCATTCAGCACTCATGGGTTTCTGCTGCTTGGAAATTACAAATTAGCATTCAGCAGTAACTCAGGCAGTCAAAATCCAAAAAAAATATATTCCAAGTGATTCTCTCAAAGTTAAAAAATCACTCTTTATTCAGCATAAATATTAAAAAGTAGGCATACAGACCAATTGTTGCTCCGCCTTACGCATTTCGTGCCCACAGGCACTTATTCATAGGCATTACTGTTGTTCCATTTGGTCACAAAATTTATACCCCAGGAGATCCCTCCCCAAACATTAAAACCAATCACATGTTGCCACCTCACATCTACTTTTAAAGCAACATACACATATCCTCAACGTGTTCATGTTAACATTGTTTTTCTGCCTATACTCTATTACAACTCAACATTTTTATAGTAAATATATTAGGATACCCAAATTCAGACAAATTTTTGTCTAGCAGTCGCTACCATGTTGGTTAGATTTTGTTTCCTAATATTATTATTTGTATACAGTATATCACATTGTTTCAATCTTAGTTGCCCCATATCACCCTGGTTCCATCTCATTATAAGTATTTCCATTCACATTATAAATTAGGTAAAGAATGTTACATCAAACTCGTAGTTCAAACCAAGTGGCAACCGAGTATGTAAATAAAAAATCCAAAATAATTCTCTTTTTGCTAATAGTGCTGCCAAATCACCTCCTCTACTCCCCAATCTTACTTTTTCTATTCCCTGTACAGAGAAATAAAAAAGGGAATAGAAAAAGTAAGATTGGGGAGTAGAGGTGATTTGGCAGGGCTGTTAGCAAAAAGAGAATTATTTTGGATTTTTTATTTAAATACTCGGTTGCCACTTTGGTTGAACTACGAGTTTGATGTAACATGCTTTACCTAATTTATAATGTGAACGGATATACTTATAATGAGGTGGAACCAGGGTGATATGGGGCAACTAAGATTCATAAGGCTATATTCCAGCACTTTTTGGCCCTTTTTTGACAGGCCTTTATAGACTACAGCAGTTGACTAACAGTTTTGGATTCTTATGCGGCTCAGTAACCCAGGCAGACCTAATCTGCATTCTGAACTCTAGTTAGCAATGTGAGCTCAACAGCACTGTCAACATTATATAACTGTTTGATCTGCTTTAATTTTTACTACAGAAATAGGGATTGGTAGCACTAGCACATTTTTTATTATAAAAATACACTAACATTAATTCATCAAACAGAACATAATATTAGCAAATCAAAAAGCCACAAACCCGCCCATGCACCCTCCTGCACACAGTGTCCCCCCCTCAATCCCTAGGCAACAGTCCAAAACTCTCTGCTAAACCACCAATTCACCAAACATGCAAAGTCTTGTTTTTGTCCATATGGCCTTTATACCACCCCAACACCAAAACAGTGGCTACAAAAAAGACGTTTTTGGTTAAATACTCCACCCCCTCCTCCAAAATTGCATGAAAACAAATCAGAACCATGTACAGGACATGTCTCTCCTTGTACTCCGGCTGGACATTGTTCCTCATCCTATATAGGGACAGAGACAAGGGGAAGTGTTGGAAAGATTGCCTACACAAATAGGGATTGGTAGAACTAATAGGTACCTAATATATAGGGAAAGAGACAAGAGGAAAGTGTTGCAAGTGTTACTGTCTGCTCTCATTTCCCTACAGAAATAGGAATTGGTAGAAATAGATCGGTACCTAATATATAGGGACAGAGACAAGAGGAAAGTGTTGGAAGGGTTACTGTCTGCTCTCTCTCATTTCCCTACAGAAATAGGGATTGGTAACACTAGATAGGTACCTAATATATAGAGACAAGAGGAAAGTGTTGGAAGGGTTACTGTCTGCTCTCTCTCATTTCCCTACAGAAATAGGGATTGGTAGCACTAGATAGGTACCTAATATATAGAGACAAGAGGAAAGTGTTGGAAGGGTTACTGTCTGCTCTCTCTCATTTCCCTACAGAAATAGGGATTGGTAACACTAGATAGGTACCTAATATATAGAGACAAGAGGAAAGTGTTGGAAGGGTTACTGTCTGCTCTCTCTCATTTCCCTACACAAATAGGGATTGGTAACACTAGATAGGTGCCTAATATATAGAGACAAGAGGAAAGTGTTGGAAGGGTTACTGTCTGCTCTCTCTCATTTCCCTAAAGAAATAGGGATTGGTAGCACCAGACAGGCTTAATGTACAGGGTGTTTATGTTTATTAAAAAATGTAAAAATATAATAGCAGAGCGCAGGTCAACATGCCGACCAATGGTGTAAATATTATAGATAATTACATTCCTCCCCCATTCCTCTGGCCATTCCTGACATAGGACATTAGAAGGGTCACTGCCTGCTCTATTCTCATTTTACACATAGAAATAGGGATTAGCAGAAGGGTTACTGCCTGCTCTAACCTAAATCCACATACAGAAATAGGGATCAGTAGTACTTAATAGGTACCTAATATACAGGCACAGAGACAGGCACAGGGCTAGTGCCTACTGCAATAGGGGTTGTGGCATTACATACTTTTTCGGTATACAAGGACAAATAAAAGGCTAATGTATAACCAAATAATATCAGAAGAAACACAAAAAAATTGGGATTCATTTCATTATTGTGGTGTGAGATATAAAATAAAAGTTGAGGAAGAAGGTCTTTTCCAGAACAGAATAAATAGGACATGAGTACATTGCAGCGAGGAATATCCTGGTGCCGGGAGACATATGTAGGTCAAGGTACAGTGGGGAGAAGAAGAAAGAGAATTTATTATATTATTGGACGAGGAATTCTACTGTAGTTTCAGTAATGTTCAACAGAAGGAGAGTAGTGAAAAGGCAGTAGAGTATGATGTGTCCCCTGGTGGGGAAATTCTTTTCTCTTGAAATTGAAAGTTGATTAGAAAAAAGGCACAACGGGAAGGGACTGAAGGTTCTTCACATTTCTCTTTGGTGGAATTTGTGAGTAGTTCCAACATCAGCTTCGGCAGCACCTACTAGAGTGGAATTTGGGGGAAATGCTTATATAGATGAAAGGGTAACTGAGATATTCAGCTTTTGTTTATCTCCAACTTTTGTTTTGCTTAAATGATCTCCCTTGGGTGCATGGGCATTGGTTCAAAACCATACCTCCCAACATTCTGGAACTAGAGAAAGGAATACCTCGCCCATTTTGTGGCCACACCCCCTAATTATCATGTTCATTTTACCAAATTTGGCAGGTTATGAAAGTTTGAACACATTTCTGTGGTTTTTATGTATTATTACAGTTTTGCTAATGAAGGTGAATTGTCCTTTAAGCTGCGAGTCAGAGTTTGCCCAAGAGACCTGCTTATCTTAAATTGTTAAAACTGTTTCTTTGCTTATCTTAAATTGTTACAAAAGTATCTAAGTGCACCTGCCATGTATTCTGGGCTCTCTGACAAAAGACAATTAAGTTTTATTTTTTTGGCTGTTCAGTGCAGGAGATCAAAGAGCAATTGGGACATTTCAGTAACAAACCCAGGACTGCGGGTTGAGCTGTAAAAATTGTGACTTTCCCATGAAAAACGGGACAGTTGGGAGGAATGCAAAACCACTGAGTGAAGTGCGACTTTGCAAAACCAATGAGTCGCATTGTACCTTTCTGTGGTGCAAGTTTGGCAGTGATATTCCTTGATGGTGATGTTCATGTTCCATCTGCTAATCAATGATTGCCGCCTCCCAATAACAATATATGTGTAGCCTTATAGAGCATTTGTTTTTTAGATGGGGTCAGCGACCCCAATTTGAAAGCACTAGTTCTTCACTAGTTCTTCTGCCCTATTGAATATCTTACATTTGGACTCGGCACAACAGCAATATGGCAGCTCCCCACACAATCAATAGCTACAAAATATGTTGATAACCTCTATATGTTCCTGTATCCGGGAGCATCTCTATGTTGCCCTTGACATAATGACTAGAGTGTGAGTATTTGCCGAGTTTCCTTGCTCAGCTATTACGCTGCTAAATTATTCATTGCTCATTTATTTTCCCGTGTTTCATTTCGCTGTTGCCTGTAGGTCACCGCTGTGGGACATTTACTGTGCCGAGAGATCCCTCTTGGTATTTTTATTTACTGTCCTGCCCACGGGTCCAGTTTCACGTTTCTTTCATGAAATCGTTTTTGCTCTTCTTGTCCCTGTTTCCCGGGATCCCATTGACCTTGGCTGAATGTAACCAGAAATGACAGGAACTTCCGTTTGATTGATGTTCTAGATAAAAACATGTTTACTGGTTCATTCAATGTTACTTACAAGGTAAACGTTTTAGGAAACCTTTATTTGGTTTTAGTATGTATCCCTTCAGTAGACATTTAAGGGGATACTGTCACTCCAATTGCACCGGGTTTATATTGCCTTGTCACTTAATATACAGTAGCTTTAAAGGAACAGTAACACCAAAAAATGAAAATGACAATGTAATTTAGTGTTACCCTGCACTGGTAAAATTGGCGTGTTTGCTTTAGAAACTCTACTATAGTTTTTATATAAACAAGCTGTTGCGTAACAATGAGGGCAGCCATTCAAGCACAGAATATACAGTAGATAACAGATAAGTACTACTATAGTTTATATAAATAAGCTGCTGTGTAGCCATGGGGGCAGCCATTCAAGCACAGAATATACAGTAGATAACAGATAAGTACTACTATAGTTTATATAAACAAGCTGCTGTGTAGCCATGGGGGAAGCCATTCAAGCACAGGATACACAGTAGATAACAGATAAGTACTACTATAGTTTATATAAACAAGCTGCTGTGTAGCCATGGGGGCAGCCATTCAAGCACAGGATACACAGTAAGTAACAGATAAGTACTACTATAATTTATATAAACAATCTGCTGTGTAGCCATGGAGGCAGCCATTCAAGCACAGGATACACAGTAGATAACAGATAAGTACTACTATAGTTTATATAAACAAGCTGCTGTGTAGCCATGGGGGCAGCCATTCAAGCACAGGATACACAGTAGATAACAGATAAGTACTACTATAGTTTATATAAACAAGCTGCTGTGTAGCCATGGGGGCAGCCATTCAAGCACAGGATACACAGTAGATAACAGATAAGTACTACTATAGATTATATAAACAAGCTGCTGTGTAGCCATGGGGCAGCCATTCGAGCACAGGATAGACAGTAGATAACATATAAGTTCTGAAGAATCCCATTGTATACTACAGAGCTTATTTGTTATCTGCTGTGTATCCTGTGCCTTTTCTACTTATCCAGCTTGAATAGCTGCCCCAATGGAGCTGGAACTGATGGGAATGTGATAGGGACCTTAGATTGTAAGTTGCACCATGGCAGGAACCAGAGATGGGCCATGCCGGCTGGGCACCCTAGGCAACCCAATGCTTGCCCCTCAATTGTTGTTTCCAAGGCATTTGTCTCTCCTGCCTACCCCTAGTTCTGGCCCTGGCAGGAACCAATGTGAATGACAGTCTTTCTAAACCAATGCGCAAATGTGCTTTGCCACAATAAAAATAAAGGATAAGTAGATAAACCCCAAATCACTACGTGAATGATACAATAAACTGTACCTTGTATATTTCACATTTCTCCATTACTACATTGACTTCCTAGAAGCTGCACCTCAAGGATTGTGGCATCATGTACAGGTATTGCTTCTTGTTCTGCTTCCCCTTAGCCATCCCCATGTCTCCAATGGACGTAGGGTTAACAAAGAGGAAACTAATTATACAATAATAAAGTACTTACTTGCTGGCTTATTTAAGTTCACCTATAGTATCGATAGCTGTAGGAAGTAAGGTTAATGTGCCACTGAGAGGCAATTACACGGTTATGCAATACTGTAGAGATTGAACTTCAAATCAATTCTTGTCCTGTGGGTTGTAGAAAATCCGATGCTCTAAAAATTGATTTATATGTGTTCTGGCAACATAATATAGCACAGCACTCTTGTTTCTTGGGTCAAAGAATATTGAAACCTTTAGCTGATGGGAGAATGAATGGCATAAAGTCAGTATATACATTTATGTGTTGGCTGAGTAGATTTCCTGGGGATATTATTCTGTAAGCACTGGGGCTTAAACTTTGCCGTATTTAATGTGAAATATAACAAACTATAAGGTACCACTGGAACAGTACAGCAAGGTACCAAAATGGCACATCAACATTGGATTTGGAATTTTCTCCACACAAGCTCTCTAAATAGGATGAATGAGTTTTTCCTGCCCCTAAAACAGTAGTAAGTCAATCCAATGCAAAACCTACTGTGTAGCAAATTTTTGGCACTGTTCAGCAAAACTCTGAAATTCGCTGTGAAACCAGACATGGTGAAAAAATGAGCTAATCCCTAGTATATATAACACTAAGGGGCCGATTCACTAACTTCGAGTGAAGGATTCGAAGTAAAAAAACTTCGAATTTCGAAGCATTGTTTGGGCTACTTCGACCATCGAATGGGCTACTACGACCTTCGACTACGACTTCGAATCGAAGGATTCGAACTAAAAATGGTTCGACCATTCGACCATTCGATAGTCGAAGTACTGTCTCTTTAAGAAAAAACTTCGACCCCCTAGTTCGCCATCTAAAAGCTACCGAACTCAATGTTAGCCTATGGGGAAGGTCCCCATAGGCTTTCCTAAGTTTTTTGATCGAAGGATATTCCTTTGATCGTTGGATTAAAATCCTTCGAATCGTTTGCGCTAAAATCCTTCAACTTCGATATTCGAAGTCGAAGGATTTTAATTTCCAGTCAAATATCGAGGGTCAATTAACCCTCGATATTCGACCCTTTGTGAATTGGCCCCTAGTTGTTGCCTCTTTTATAAAGACCAACATGGCAGCCCCATTGTTCTGGGTTTTCCATTGGAGACAAAGTAAAAGTTTTATCTTTGTTGCCTCCGTTACCCTAACTGTAATTTTGTTTAAATGGGGTTATGGGTGTTGAGTTTGAAAAGCTTGAAAAAGTTTTACCGCTGAATTAGTGAACAGGGCCATATTTTTAAGAATGCCAAATGACTTTGCCCTAGTGCAGTGGGTGAGCTCTCAGGTGTAGCCATGAGAGTTTTTTTTCACCATGCATGGATTTGCATGATTTTTTTGCAGAACTGCGACAAAAATTTGCAGCAAAATAACATTTTGCACGAAAAAAACGGAGTAAGAAAAAATGTATAAAAAACACACATTGAACTTAATGCAATTAGAGTGCAAAAAAAAGTAACCTATAGATTCCAATATAGTTTGCTACAAATAAAGTCGCCATGACAAAAAAGTTGCCCATAACAAAATAAAATACCAATGGCACTACTGATGCAGTTGAACCAGTGACAGGTGTTTATTAGCTCATAAGAAAATGGCAATGTTTCAGGCCTATACAGGGTCCTTTGTCAAGCCCGTAGACTTTAATGCATTTTGTGAATTTTTAAGCGAAATGAAACAGGGCAGATTAGCTCATCGCTATTCAGGTACATAATAACATTTCTTAAGACTTTTATGGAGGGAAGGATTGCCTAAACTGATCAGCATATATACACATAAGGCACCTTAAAAACTAGGGACCCTTAATAAAATCATGCAAAAAGTTACCAATATTACTCACTGTCAGCTTGCCCCCCCCATGATGCTGCTCTGAGTTCCCACTCTTTCATATACACCTACACTGCTCACTAGCTGGATGATCATGATAATCATCAGTTAAAAACCACAGAACATAAGAATTTGTATTTAAGTGGGATTGATTTCTCTTTGGGTTTCGTAGAGTGAAAAATTGAAACTCTGTTTTACCCTCATAGGAAATCAAAGCAAAACTTTAGGAAGGTTATCACTGAGAATAATAACAAAATGTGCATTAAAGTTATCAAGGTTTGCTGAAACATTGCAATCAGGAAGGCAAAGTTTGACAATGGAAAGGAGAAGAGGAATATAAATCCCAAATGAAATTTATAATATCAGGAGGGTGTGGGATGCATGGTGTTGGAATCAGGTAAATTGGTCAATGGTAACAGGAAGAAAGCTGGAGTTTTAAACCGCCTATTTTTATCTGTTGATTCTTTATTACCTGCCATTGTTCAACAGATTGGCAGATTGGCTGGCTGGTTTTATATCTGTGGGTTGGACAGCTGTTGTTGATCTATTAAGGCAGAGAATATAGGATATATTTCCATGTACAACATATATATGCCAGGATTTATGCATAATTGACTCTGACATTAAAATCGAATTGCCATTTATGGAAAAGGCTGAGCTGGAACCTTGTTGCTATGCAGTTGATACAGTACCAAATAGAAGGTGACTGTTTACATTTGTCAATATTGGCCTTTAACATAATATGTGTAACTGGCTAAAAGAGCTAATGAATGGAACTTTTTCTGGTTGGGCCAGTGTTCTTAGTGGAGTCTGTCCATGGCCCATTGCTTATAAATGTATTCAGAAATGACCCTAAGTTAACGTTTAAGTAGTGTCTCTGTGTTTGTTGATAATACAGAAACCCAAAATCCAGAAATGTCTAGACTCTATTTTATTCAAATAATCAAAATTCTTAAAAACGATTTCCTGTAATAATAAAACAGTAGCTTGTACTTGATCCCAACTAAGATATAATTAATCCTTATTGGAAGCAAAACCAGCCTATTGGGTTTATTTAATGTAATGATTTTCTAGAAGACTCAGGTTATGAAAGTCCAAATTACAGAAATATTTGTTATCCGGAAAGCCCCAGGTCCTGAGCATTCTGGATAACAGGTTCCATACCTGTGCAAAACAATAGCTTTCATGCAGAACATTTTCACTTTGAAGAGTGATTTGATAAATTTGGAAGGCTGACCAGCAATTTGGCTTAATATGAACAAATAAGTGAATGTACATGGAAATAAATAACAATAGGAATGCCAGCTACACACAAAACTGAATTGTATTCAGGGCTCTTCTGGAAGGTCCTTCTGCAAGTAGGGCTGCCTTTCAATTCAGAATAATATTGCTTAGGATAAATAGAATTTATTTTCAGATATATGTGGATTGACTGGATTCAATGAAAAGATGGATACTCAGATGTTATTTATTTTTAATACTGCAGCACGGTTGGCCCACCAGACTTATCTTAATAAGTTATGCAAAGCATATGGCAGGGCGAGTCTGGCTTGTGGCATGGTGGGACTCATTACTGGAATCTGATCATGTTAAAGGTTGGTTTTGTAATCTATTAATAACAAAACTATTATTTTGCTGAAGATGATATATTTTTCAGTTTTTGGCACTGGTTTCTGCCATCTGTAAAGTTCCAATTATATAATTTAATTTGGCTATCTTGTATAATTACTGTATTGTATATAATTTGTTCCAATTAATATTTACAGTTCCATCTATCTATCTATCTATCTATCTATCTATCTATCGATCGATCGATCTATCTATCTATCTATCTATCTATCTATCTATCTATCTATCTATCTATCTATCTATCTATCTATCTCTCTTTCTATATCTCTCTTCCTCTATCTATCTATCTATCTATCTATCTATCTATCTATCTATCTATCTATCTATCTATCTATCTATCTATCTATCTATCTATCATCTATCTATCTATCTATCTATCTATCTATCTATCTATCATATATCTATCTATCTATCTATCTATCTATCTATCTATCTATCTATCTATCTATCTATCTATCTATCTAGCCATCTATACATCATACAAATTACAATTGAATTATGAATAATTAATGAATAAGAGACCTAAATATAAAGATGAGTAATATACAACTGCAATAACAATAAATCTGTAGCTTTACAGAGTACAGGTATGGGACCTGTTACCCAGAACTCTCGGAACCTGGGGTTTTCCTCATAAGGGGCCTTTCAATAATTTAGATCTCCATGCCTTAAGTCTACTTAAATATAATTCAAACATTTAATAAACCCAATTATATCTTAGTTGAAGCACGTACAATCTACTGTTTTATTATTACAGAGAAAGATAAAATTGAATTATTTAATTATAATGGAGTCTATGGGAGATGTCCGTTCCATAATTCAGAGCTTTTTGGGTAAAAGGTTTCCGGATAATGGATCCTATACCTTAATTTGATTTTTAGATGGGGTCAGTGACCCCCAGTTGAAAGCTGGAAAGAATCAGAAGTTGAAGGCAAATAACTCAAAAAGTATAAAAAAGAAAAAAACTAATGACAATTAAAAAGTTGTTTAGAATTAGCCATTCTATAACATACTAAAAATTTACTTGAAGGTGAACCTCCCCTTTAATGCCTCAAGTGATGCAAACCCTATGCTCTGCAGTACAATTTCCTATGTTTTGCATCTAAAATTGCACACTGGACCTCATAAGTAAATGCTCCTTTGTATCTTTTAAAAATATACCATTTCATAATGAAGGTATGGAACATGTTATCCAGAATACTTGGGACCATAATTTGGATCTTTACACATTAAGTCTACTAGAAAATCATGTAAACCTTAAATAAAGCCAATAGGCAGGTTTTGCTTCCAATAAGGATTAATTATATCTTAGTTGGGATCAAGTACAAGCTACTGTTTTATTATTACACAGAAAAAGGAAATTATTTTAAAAAGTTGTTTGGACAAAATGAAGTCTATGGGAGACTGGCTTCCCGTATTTTGGAGCTTTCCTGATAAAATTGTATGCAGCCCAGAGTATTCCAAAGAAAATTAGTTGGTGTTCTTTTAAACTATATTAGCAACGGAATTGAGGATGCAGCTAGTGATGGGCAAATCGGACCCGTTTTGCTTCTCCAAAAATTTGTGAAATGGGGAAAATTCACCAAAATGCATTGTCTATGGGTGTCAATTTTTTTGTTGTTGTGCAGTGCGTCACGTCAATTTTTTTTTGTTGCACAGCAATTTTGTTTTAGTCTATGGGTGTAATTCTTGCGGCGAAACTGAGCGTCAATTTTCGCTCATCACTAGATGCAACAAGTTATTTCCCATCTATTCAAACAGCTAGAGGTGCCGATAACACCAACAGACCTGTGAATATGCCCTGAATAAAACATGATTTCAGCACCGCGGAGAAGGAAAATCTACAATAGTAACAGTGTTCAAATCCACCCAGAGCTTTGTGCAAATAGCCAGCAGATTTGCCTAATAATATTCTTATTTTGTTGAGATCAAAAATTGTTTCTGCTGCTTATTTATTTTTTATTTGCTGCCCTACTGTAGGTGGGGTGTATTCATTGCTGGCAGAACTACAAACACTGCTTTATTAAATGACAGATCAATATAGCCACAGGGCACTAAAGTATCATCTACAGATACTTGGTAGCATTGAAAGCAAAGATAAGAAAGAGTAAACCAAGACAAGAACCAATTGAACTCATGTATGCCTTTATCAATACAGCAGCTCTATGCAAAGCTAGTATGGAGCCTTTAATTGTCTATTCACTTACCAGCACCGTCCAATCATAGATCCACCTTCCCGTGTCAGACATCATATTGTATAGAGTCGCCCTACAAGTGGCAACCCATTCTAGTGTATTGTCTTTTGGGTGAAGAAGCTTTGTTCAATGGGTGATCAGAAGACTCATGTGACCCTTGATATGGAAACGTATTTACTGAAGCAGAAAGTTTTCTTTAGGACTGTTATTTGCTTCCCTAGAGCTGATGGTTGTAAGAAAGAAAAAACTTTGGTGCGGATACTTAAAGGGGTTGTTCATCTTTCAGTTAACTTTTAGTATGATGCAGAGAGGGATATCCTGAGGCAATTAGCAATAGGTTTTAATTTTTTATTATTTGTAAGCACATGACCAGGCAAAATGACCTGAGATGCACCTACACACCAATATTACAACTAAATACACTTGTTGGTTCAGGAATGAAATTTTATATTTTATATATAACTCAGTTTCTGCTGCTGATGAGGATAAAGATGGATAGTGGAGGAAAGCAAGCTGAGAGCAGAGAGGATGGCAACAACTCATCATATTCCATATTTATTTAGACTTTCTTAAAGTTCGTGAATGTGCCACTTCATCTCATATATTGGACAAACATCTACAGTATGTATCTTCTGCTACTTGTTGGGTTGATAGAGGAGATTAAACCCCATTGGAACTCTAGAAATAATTTGCATAACTGTAAAGTTGATCCATTAGGATTATGTTACTGAAGGCTGTAATTAAAGATTTAAGATTACAGATAAATGGGATTATTGTATATGAAAGGCTCATTCATATGTTAAATGCTGTTTTTCTTTGGGTGAGACTATTTCCTAGTTTTGAGTGACAAATTTCTATATTAGGAACATTGGTAATGTTCCTGCTTTCAAGTCTGTTCTATAAAAAGATACCCTTAGCTCATAACAAGTTAGCAAGGCACCCTTAGTTCATAACAAGGTTACAGATATATAGAAACATTGGGGTGTGACCCTGCTATAGTTCCAGGGGTACCCAGGGTACAAATAATCACTCACCCCAAATCTCCCCCTAACTGACCTTCAGACTGGGCCCCCTTAGCTCATAACAAGGTTACATATATATAGAAACATTGGGGTGTCACCCTGCTATAGTTCCAGGGGTACCCAGGGCACAAATAAGCACTCACCCCAAATCTCCCCCTAACTGGCCTTCAGACTGGGCCCCCTTAGCTCATAACAAGGTTACAGATATATAGAAACATTGGGGTAACAGTCACCCTGCTATAGTTCCAGGGGTACCCAGGGTACAAATAAACACTTACCCCAAATCTCCCCCTAACTGGCCTTCAGACTGGGCCCCTTAGCTCATAACAAGGTTACAGATATATAGAAACATTGGGGTGTCACCCTGCTATAGTTCCAGGGGTACCCAGGGCACAAATGAGCATTCTCCCCAAATCTCCCCCTAACTGGCCTTCAGGCTGGGCCCCCTTAGCTCATAACAAGGTTACAGATTGGGGTAACAGTCACCCTGCTATAGTTCCAGGGGTACCCAGGGTACAAATAAACACTCACCCCAAATCTCCCCCTAACTGGCCTCCAGGCTGGGCCCTTTTAACTCATAACAAGGTTGGAAGGTAGGTATACCAGTATCTGTTGCTTTTATGTCTTGGGTATTGCAATACCTTGACTTTTCCTTAGTGCTTATATTTGTTCCTTTTTGATTGACACATACAAAATACATTTAAGGTGAATAACATTTTACTTTGAGTTCACCATTTTATTTTATATTTCCGGCAGTGAACTGACATTTACAAATCAATTGAAGTTCTGTCTGGGAGTTGAAATGTCAATGCGATTGCCCAGGGCTGTGTTAAATCTCATTTTAACAAATGAATGAATCCAGTCTATTTTTTTCATTTCATGGAATGGAAAAGGTTTAAGGATGTAAAGAGAAGATTATGAATGAATTGTTCTTCCTATACCAACAAAAATATTCCAAAATCTTGAGTTCCCAGAATGCAATTGTCTGATACTAAATAATTGGGAGACAGGTAGTGAAATTCAACACGTTTTAGTGTTGTAGTGTTGTTAGCCAGGGTCAGGAATGGTGCAAAAACAATGGCCTCCATATTGGATATATGGCCTGTACACATTTTAATGGAGCGGTCTGAAAAATCTTACTAGGTAAGGATCACATAGGTCCATTAATTCAATCATCCCATAGGGGCTTTTACCCAATGAATGGATCAGCCTGAAACAATTGGACAAGATCCCCCTCTTTGATGACCATACCTTATCCTAAAACCCATCCTTTTGTTTGCAGTATTCTTTAAACAGAATCGGGCCACTAACTGGAATTAGACAACTTGTTATCCACAAAAACCCCTAGATCCTTCTCAGTTAAGGAAACTTCAACACACTGCCATTGATTGATTCTATAACCTTCATTAAGCTAACAGAAGTCTGTTAGTGTTGTCAGTGTTGTCAGGTATGAACAGTGAAGCTGGCCATACAATTCCAGACCCACTTGTTTAGATGGTAGCTTAATGACCAATGACCAATGACATGTGATGTGACCAATCCCATACTGGGGTAATCAGAACGTTGGCCTTACACTACCTTGGGGGCTTGGCTGGGAGTGAGTATGGGAAACTCATTAGAGGCTGAAAGACCGAAATAATGAGCTACCAAAGGATTGAGCTGAAATCCAGATTTCTGCTCGGTTTAGATCAAGGCTCTGAAGGGTGGTCCAGGCCAAGGTCAGGTACAGCAGGAAATAGTTCAGACATCAAAGCTAAGAGAAAAAGTTAAAAAACTAATACATGTCTGGGACCTGGCCTCTGGTTAGACAGAACCTGACTTTGTACATGTGCACATGGAGATAAGTAAGTATCCTTACAAGAAGAGGGGGCAGGAATTGGCATATTGGCTTGTGAACATAGTTTTGCATTTCCAAAGCTGAGTGAGCCTTGTGCAAGGCCAGGTCGGCCAGACGCCCTAGGCAACCTAGCCAGCAACCTTACTCCAGCCCCACATTGAGCGCACATGTGTGGGCATGTTATGACGTGAGTGGTGGAGAGATCAGAGAGTGGAGAAGAGAGGCAGAACTTGAAAACCAGGACTAGGGATATGCAAGCAAAATTACATGCCCAGTGCCCCCCAGCATTGTGCCCTAGACACCATTTGTGAGCAAACCATTAAGTGCCCAGGTTACAAATTCCGGATTCTTCCTCAGTTGTATAACTTGCCTTGCAAACTGCCAGGGGCAAACAGTAAACTTTCCTCCAATGCCATTCTACAATTGTTTCCAAATGTTATCAAGCTGATCATATGCACAAACAAGTGTCAGTCTTCCATATGCTTTGCCACTCTTCATATATCACCATTAGCAATACAATATTCCTGACATTTCTTGCTCAGAGATGATTTTCTTCTGCAAAGCGTCAGGCTAATTTATTCCAAAAGGTAATAAATGATCGACTCCATATAATAAGACTTGACAGACTGAGAAGCTGGTCTAGGAGGATCACCATCAACTGATATTGAATCTGTCCCACTGTCTCCTATTATATATGCCATACAATGTTATCTATTGTAATGCCCTACACTATGCAGATGTCCTGGAATAAGATTGCACTGATTTATTATGAAGTTTAAATAAAAGACAACTGGGGGTGAATTATTATTTTCACTTGTGATCAGTTTTTCAACTGATGTCCATGTATAAAGGAAAATGGAATGAAATCCCCCCCCCCACCAATGGATTCTCCCACACACTATATACACAACAGTGGTATAAACAGTCATTGACAATGATCTGAGACTTAGAAAGTCTTATAGTAAGAGGAATAAAGTTGCCCCACTCTAGTAACCTACGACAACCAATTAGCATTTAGCTTCTTAGTGATCTGGTTGGTTTCTGTGGGTATGGGTAGTTCAGTATAGGTACCTGCATAACTCCTTCAGTATAGCTGACAGTGAGATTCCAACCAGGTAAACATTAGTGATGGGCGAATTTGCGCCGTTTCACTTCGCCGAAAAATTCGCGAAACGTTTTTGACGCCGGCGCCCGTTTTTTTGACGCCAGCGGCCGTTTTTGACACCGGCGTCCGTTTTTTCCAACGCCGGCAAATTTTTGATGTGAATTTTCGCGGGCGTTTCGCGAATTTATTCGCTGGCGGCGAATCATGCAAATTTGCCGCGAATTTGCACCTGGCGAATAAATTCGCCCATCACTAGTAATCATCCTTACTGTACAATAATGGAGGCAGTTTGAGCAAAGATCATTGCTCTAGATGTCTAGTAAGCACAGGTAGTGATGACCACATTTTTTTCCCAAGTTTCCCCATGAAAAAGATGCCCAAAATTGTTGCGCATCAAAAAAAATTGTCACCCATAAACTGGCGATTTTTTGGCGAAGTGAAACGCGTCAGATTGGCCCATTACTACTATGACCTGTAAGCCAACTTAAAGTTTAGTATTGGGTACTCTGATACCTCTTACATTGAAACTCTTTCCATAATTGTAGACCAGGGTTACCCAACATTTTTTCCCATACTCAAATGTAAAAACTGTTGGGGAGCCACGCAAGCAATATGTTGAAACCATAGGGGGAAAGGGCACACTCAAGTGTCCTGGAAGGCACTGGCTAAAAAAAGAGATTATCATGGTCTCCCTGTTGTATAAGGCAGCAGGTTACTAGGCAGGAATCAGAAACTATAGGATCACAGTCCACACCAACATTTTACTTTTCACCACTAGTTGATCTCACTGGTGAAGAACAGGGGTAACCACTCACCATCCTATCTGTCAAAGAAAATATTCACTCTCTGTGAAAAGGACAGATGAGGGTCCAAATACGATGTGTTTTATTAACTATGTCCCCCGCCCTTTGTAAGTGAAGAGCTACAAACAGTTATATATCAGGCTAGGGCCAGATTTTCATGGTGGGCGCCCTTAGGCCCATTGACGTTCGCCCCCGTCCCCTCCTTTGTGCACATGCACAAATTTTCATCATCAGGTCAGGAGCACTGGAGACTGGCGCATGGGAAATTTTTAAAAAACTATTGTATCTCATGATCAGCCCCAGAGCTTCTGAACCTAAGCAGGTATGGTTGGGCTTCATGCCACCCCATAAAATCCTGCTGCCCTAGGCCCGGGCCTTGGTGGCCTCTCCACAAATCCGGGCCTGTATAAGGCTATTTCCAAGTGATTAAGCTATTCCCAAAGCTTTATCTAAGGATATTCCCAAATGATATCCCAGGCTGTCCCAAAGTGCTATCTCTGATATCATAGGCTATTCCCAAATTATATCTCTGGCTATTTCAAAATGATATCTTCAACTGTCCCACAGTGATATTGCAGGCTATTTCCAAGTTATATCTCAAGCTCTTCCCAAAGTCGTATATCAGACTGTCCCAAAGTGATATCTCAAGAAATTCCCAGGTATTATCCTTGTCTTCTTCAACATGATATCCCAGGCTGAGAGATATCTCAGACTGTCTCAAAGGCTATTCCCAAGTGATATCTATAGCTATATCAAAGTGATATCTCCAGCAATTGCCAAGTAATATCTCTGGCTGTCCCAAAGTGATATCTCAGCCTATTCCCAAGGTGGTATCTCAGGTTTTTTTCCAAGTAATATTTCAGACTGTCTGTAAGTGATATCCAGATGAATACATGTTTTTTTGCAGCAGGCTGCTGACCAAACACGTCTGACACGTTTCGGAAATAACTCCCTCAGTCATAGGCTTCCTATTGTGAGTCTTCATTGACTTTGTCATAAGGTATAAAATACGTTGCCTTTTGCTCTAAGCACAGTTTAATTAATCAACATAAGTAACATTGTAAAATTCTCTGGATATTGATGAAAGATGATTATTTGTGCTTTGATAAAAAAAAAACAGATAGTCTGAAAGGTGTGAATGTCATATCTGCTGTCAGTGGAAGGATATGGAAAGGATATGGAAAAGGGAAGAGTTGCTCCAGCTTCCTTGGCTATCACTCAAGTCATGCTTGTATCATATTCCACCACTGTTATTTATAGATAGATCAATTTCCCTTGTCTGAAATGATTAATCACAGTCAGTGCAACAGATGTTTTAAATATATATCAACAATCAGCCTGGGCTGATTCCCAAGTGATATCTGCAGCAATTTCCAAGTAATATATCTGGCTGTCCCAAAGTGATATCTGCCACTGTCCCAATGTGATATCTCCGGCTGTCCCAAAGTAATATCTTTGGCTGTCCCAAAGTGATATCTCTGGCTGTCCAAAAGGGATATCTTCAGCTGTCCCAAAGTGATATCTGCCACTGTCCCAATGTGATATCTCCGGCTGTCCCAAAGTAATATCTTTGGCTGTCCCAAAGTGATATCTCTGGCTGTCCAAAAGGGATATCTTCAGCTGTCCCAAAGTGATATCTGCCACTGTCCCAATGTGATATCTCCGGCTGTCCCAAAGTAATATCTTTGGCTGTCCCAAAGTGATATCTCTGGCTGTCCAAAAGGGATATCTTCAGCTGTCCCAAAGTGAAATCTGCCACTGTCCCAATGTGATATCTCCGGCTGTCCCAAAGTAATATCTTGGGCTGTCCCAAAGTGATATCTCTGGCTGTCCAAAAGGGATATCTTCAGCTGTCCCAAAGTGAAATCTGCCGCTGTCCCAAAGTGATGTCTGCCGCTGTCCCAAAGTGATAGCTTCGGCTTTCCCAAAGTGATATCTCCATCTGTCCCAATGTGATATCTTCGGCTTTCCCAAAGTGATATCTCTGGCTGTCCTAAAGTGATATCTTCGGCTTTCCCAATGTGATATCTCCAGCTTTACCAAAGGGATATCTCCGGTTTTCCCAAAGTGATATACCCAGCTTTCCCAAAGTGATATCTCCGGCTGTCCCAAAGGGATATCTCCAGCTGTCCTAATGTAATATCTACAGCTGTCCCAAAGTGATATCACTGGCTGTCCCAAAGTTATATCTCCAGCTGTCCCAAAGTGATATCACTGGCTGTCCCAAAGTTATATCTCCAACTGTCCCAAAGTGATATCACTGGCTGTCCCAAAGTTATATCTCCAGCTGTCCCAAAGTGATTCCTCCAGCTGTCCCAATGTGATATCTTCGGCTTTACCAAAGTGATATCTCTGGCTGTCTCAATGAGATATCTCCGGCTTTACCAAAGTGATATCTCCGGCTGTCTCAATGAGATATCTCCGGCTTTACCAAAGTGATATCTTCAGCTGTCCCGAAGTGATATCTCAGCCTATTTCCAAGGTGGTATCTCAGGTTTTTTCAAGTAATATTTCACTGTCTGTAAGTGATATCTCAGGCTATTCCCAAAAGGATATTGGGCTATGCCTAAATAATTATATCTGCACTTCATTCCTAGGTGTAATTAGAATGTGATAGCACAGGTTAAACCAGAATCTCCTTTGGGAAAATGTTGAGTGCATCTATGCATCGTTGGTTCGTTTCACCTTTCTATTGAATGATTAAGATCTCTGCACTCTTTTAACTGAGTTAATTTAACTTGACATTGTTGGAGCACTCGGTTAATTGGAATCCAGGCAAGCTTGGTTTTATCATTAAATCAGCTGCTAGAGTCTCCTAAACTAGATTAATACTGATATGAATTTCAGGCTCATTGGGGGAAAAAACCCTGAAAGAGCGGGCCCCTTGCCCAGTATGTCTATTAGTGTGCCAGCATTAAGTTGGACTTGTAAAATTAAGCACAGAGGAGAAAAATAATCAGGTATTTCTCTTTCTAGACACTCAGCGACAATTTCTGTGATGTATTCTGTGTATGCCCTCCAGCACTGAATTGTTATTCTGCTGATGGTTGCTTTGTGTGGTTTTTGTTCTGCTCGTCTTTAAATAGAAAGTCTTTGCAGGAGCAGTAATGTTTCTCCAGGAAGATCTATGTTCCACTCTCAACAACAGGGATGATCCTGCACTGAAAATGTTACATATAATCAGCTGCACCAGAGCTATAAAAAGGGAGAATATAATTTATCGGAGATCTTTGTTTACCTTAATACTCATTATTTTCCATAGCCTAAATGTTTATTATTACCTGAAAGATCTGTGCTTTATTTAATACAGAGAAGAGAATTGTAGGAGTATTTGTGGGATCTATTATCTGGAAACCTGTGATCCTGAAAGCTCTGGAAGTTCTAAATGTCATTGCCCTTAGTATCCTGCTTGAAGATATCATTCTTGAGTTTTGACTGGACGATTAGTAGTTAGAGGACACTTGGGGTCATTAACTCTGACCCTGAATGCAAGCGTACTTCATTTATACTGGTCAGTTGGTAGTCAAGACACTTGTGCTTATGTGTTATCCAGTGGCGTCAAGGGTTAGGTGAGAACTGAGATGCTTTGTTCATAGGACTTATACCAGTCTAGGGGTAGAGTAAAGTTATGAGTTATTAGTTACTAAGACCCCAGGCAAAAGTTTAAAAGCACTAAGGGGGGCAAGAGGTTGCCCCCTCATATCAACAGCACTTCTGTCTGCACCTTAGTCCTGACATGGGCACCCCTGGGGGGTAAGTAAAGGGTCCTGTTGTGGCTTGTGTCTGCCAATGCTGCCTAATTTGCAAGTCATTTGGATAGAGGGTGGAAGGGTGGGATCTACCTGAATACAGCAATGCCAAATTCAGAGGCCGTGGCCATTCCTTTAGGATGGAAAGCAGGGTGCAAAGTGCAAATAAATGGTGGTTGCTGCCTTTTCACCCTGCCTGTCTGCTGGTTGAGGTCAACTAAGTGGAATATTCATACAAGTTTTTACCCCAAAATATTCGTCTGCCCTTAAATTAGTCCCAGTAACAGCAGTGGGCTACACAGATCTGAGATGGTGTAAAATTAGGATTGAATTTATGGGATAGTCAGGCAGTATGTCCTTAGGGGCAGCAGGTCTTCCTTATACTGTGGCACCCCATCGAAGCACCTAGTTATTTTGTAGTAATGGCTACAAGGAAGCCCCATTAGGAGATTTGAAATGCTGTCACATCATCTGAACAGCCATTCCCTAGTGCTCCCCTTGTACCCAAAGCTAGCAGTACAAGGTGTGGGGTGGATAAGAATGGGTGTAGACAGTGGTGGAACTAAATGGTACTTGGACCCACAGCAAATTGATTTTAGGGCCCCAACATATCCAGAGGTTTTACCACTATATTTTAAATCCGCTCATTATTTGGGCCTCATGGGGCCCCCTGGACCTCCTGGGCCCCCCTGCAGCCGCTGGGTCTGCATCAGCTGTGGTTATTGTTATGAAATTTGTCCCTGGTGTGTAGTTGAACATTGTTTTCTTTTTATCCCTATTTCATTTGCACAAATGCAGCTCCACGGATGGTTTCTACAATTCTGCTCAATGCGGTCACTTATTTAATGCGGATCCATGCCACTTGTACTTTTCCTTTATCTAAATTAAGTGTATTTAATCATTAACATGAAATTTGTCCATAGGCTGGAAAATATCATGAGCTCAATCTTAGAAAGGTTAAGCTTCCACCTGGAACCGCAGTACAGTGAGTCTAGCCTTACAAGTCCCTATATAGCCCATTCAGGGAGGGAAAATCTCCTTTCTTTCTAAACAAATATTGCCCTCTTTGGTAGTACAATAGATAATATAGTGAATAAAGTACCCCCTCTTGTAAAATATAAGGATATTATAAGTTACCGAGGAGTTTCATGACCATATAAAAACACGAGGCCAAAGGCCGAGTGTTTTTATACAGGTCATGGAACTCCGAGGTAACTTCTAATATCCTTATATTTTGCAACTGGGGGTACTTTATTTATTATAATACACAAGTTTTAGTGAGTCATGTGACAGAAATGACATCAGAACTCACCGTTTATAACTGATGACATCAGAACTCACCGTTTATAAGGATATAATTTACAGGATATTCATGGCTTTTGTGTATTATAAGGTAATAATGCTATAATCAATTGAAAACAATAAGAATGAAGTTCCAGTATGTAGAAAGCACTGGAGTAGGACATTATTCTCACTGCCACTTACTATAAGAGAAAAATCCCCTAAGAAAAACAAAGGAAAAATAAGAAGAGCCGGCATGACTTTGCATTTGAACCACTGAAAAAAAAAACTTTTGAGTGGGTTTGCGACAAAGCCGGAACAAAGCTGCAAGATACATATAAAAGTATTCTGAATAGCGTTCAGTGATTATCATTGATGGTAAAGATGTTTATCCGCAAGACAACCACTGGTTTCCAGGAACAGACTTGTTGTGAAATCTACATCACGCTGATCCCATAAGAACCGCGCACTAATGAATAGACATTCTGTGCTTATCCAGCAGCAAAGGCAGTAACGAGTAGGAGCTCGGCGCGGCTCAGGGAGGCAGAGAAGATGATTGGGCTCTCGTTCCCTCGTTCACTTAATGACACTAAGAAGAGCTGGATTAGAGCAGATGCTCATATGTGGTCTCTTCTGAAATCAGGGGTTGATTGAAATGTTTTTTTTTGTTTTTTTTTTGGTGCCTTTGGAGCAGATTTACTAAAGGGCAAAGTGGCTAACGTTAGCAACTTTTCACCAGAAATCACATCTGCAGGGATTCACTAAAAGGCGCAGGCGACAATTCACTATCATTCGGTCACACTCTATCACCAGGCGACTTTTCACTCTGCAAATTCACTAAATTGTGGATTTTTCTGAACGTCACCTCTTTTGCCAGATTTCCTTCGCCACCTCAGACTAGGCGAACTTCTGAAACGAAGCTATTTCCCTCTCAAACAGTCAGTGACATCATATCCTGTACCCCGGAAAGTCATAAAAAGTGGAAAAAAACGCAGGCGACTTTTCTATTTTTAATGCAGGATTTCCTTCAAAAGTCCGAACTAGTAATGATTTTTTTAACACATTTGAGGGGCATGCCACATATATTTTAGGTTTGGCTCATGTCTAAGGCATCAGAGGAGCTTTTATGTCTTTATTAAACTTCCTTGGACATTTGTAATAAAAAGTGGCCACTTCAAGCATTTACAGCAGGGATCCCCAAACTTTTGAACCTATGAGCAACATTCAGAAGTAAAAGGAGTTGGGGAGCAACACAAGCATGAAAAAAGTTCCTGGGGTGCCAAATAAGGGCTGTGATTGGCCATTTGGAAGCCCCTATGTGGATTGTCAACTCACCTTGAGACTCTGTTTGGCAGTTCATCTGTTTTTTACGCAGCCAAAACTTGTCTCCAAGCCTGGAATTCAAAAATAAGCCCCTGCTTTGAGGCCACTGGGAGCAACATCGAAGGGGTTGGGCAACAACATGTTACTCATGAGTTACTGGTTGGGGATCACTGATTTACAGCAACATTTCTTAAAAAAAGACGTGTATACGACTTTTATGAGCCTCCTCTAGTCAAATTGACCTAAGCGTAAGATTACTAGCTAATTACTAGCGTAGGATTACTAGCTAAGTGAAAAGTCAACAGCGTTCGGCGCCCAGGGCGAAACCTCTCATTTTAGTGAATTAGCGTAGTGGTCTTTGTCTCTTCAGTGGCTTCTTCAGTGTCTGTATCTTTATAATGAAAGAAATTGTGTGGCTATGGGAAACATTCATTTATACTGCTTGTGCTTATGTGTAACAATGTAGTTGCCGGTAAATCTGTAAAAACCTTAAAAAAAAGCCCTTGGCCTGCCCCTAATTCACTCAAAACCTTTTTTTCGGCCTTCTGGCCATTGCGTGATGTTGATCCGCCCCCTTTTGCATGATGGTGTGTGGCTCCACCCCCTTTGCATCAGAGACCGCCCATTTTGTTCCCGCCCCCCACCACCGGCTGGTAAAACTTTTCAGAAAAGATGGCAACCCTAGGGGGAGGTCAAGGAGCTTCTCAGACGGCTGTGTGAGCGGGCCCCCCGGTTTTTTTCCTGGGGTCCCGCCCAGTCTGACCTTGATTAGATAGAGAGGTAAAATATCAGGAAAGCAAAGTTTCATATAACACATGAATGCTTGTCTATGCACGTATGTAACCCAATGAGAAAATAATCCCCCACTGTTGTTTAATATTGGATAAGAAATCCCACCCTGATACTGTTTATATATATATATATATATATATATATATATATATATATATATATATATATGCTCAAAAAATTGTTTATTGTGGAATTATAAATGCCTATTACACCCACACACTCCTGACACAAATTGACATTTTTTTTAGATCTAGTTAATGTTGATTTTTAGAGAAATAAATAATATCAGCGCTTTTCCAAAACCCACAGAGATCAATATTCAGCCAGCAGTATAAGTAATCCTTGTAATAATTGGATCAGTTCTCTTAAATCCCCTTCAGGCTGAGTCATTACTTAGGACAATATATATATATATATATATATAATACACAAAAGCCATGAATATCTTCAAAAATAATA